>NC_056578.1:41797332-41862332 GCF_018340385.1 Cyprinus carpio
GGGCCAAACCAGCGCTCACATCGCTCCGCTCATGACCGGGGTGAGTTCTCCGTCTCTCTGTGTTTTCAGTCTTTCACAAAGCGTTCCGGGGTGAGTTCTCCGTCTCTCTGTGTTTTCAGTCTTTCACAAAGCGTTTTGCAGGAATAGGATGCGGTAGTGTGCACAAATACACCTAGATATATAAATGTAAATACTGTAATCATATTCTATTTCCACTCTACCTACTGTTTTATTATTAAAATATTGTGTTATATATATTTTTTTTATTTTATTTATATTTATTTTTTTATTTAATACAAAATTTAGACATATTCCAAAGTTTGAAAACAGTATTCACAAGAGAATAATAAATAAAAATAATAAATAAATAATTTTAAATAATTAATAGAAAATAAAATCCTCAACATCATTTTTAACGATTAATTGTGATTAATCGCACCCAAAATAAACGTTTGTGTTTACATAATATATATGTGTGTGTGCTGTGAATATTTATTGTGTAAATATAAATACACACATATGCATGTATATATTTAAGAAAAATATTTTTAGTTTATATAGTATATAAAATATTAATATTTATATATATATAATATAAATTATACATATGAGTATGAATATGAGTAATGCTGCACATGCTAAATAAATACATCATATGAATCAGATTGCAGTGTTAAGCAAACAACTTTTAGCATCTGAAATCAGACTGGATTCATTCAGACTGATGCAAATTAGTGCTTTGAGTAACAGTTGAGCTCTACTAACATACACTGTAACAAATGATTTTTCAAAGCTATAAAACTGTAGCACGTTTTAGAAGAAAATATATTTCAGTCTTTCTTCCAAATTTCATATTTTAGTCAATGTGTTACTGGCCATTTCTTGGTAACTGAACTGAAATTTATTTGCCATTTCTGAAAACTGTTTCTACACCAAACTGTTTAGTTTGCACAGAGCTCTGAAACATTGTGAACACAGACATTCAAATATGAGGACCAAAATGAAATGCATTTTATAATCAATGTCAAGGGTTTCATGTTGTGCCCTTGTTTTGGATTCAGTTATGTCATTTTAAGTGCTTCGTGGGATGAATGTTCATTTCCTCACAAAAGAACTGAAGTAGTCTTGCAACATTTGTTGTCTGTTGTGCGATGTTCAAATTCTTCTTGGTCTAAATCAATGCAACTGTCCGTTTGAGAAAGATATAATGAAACTCCCGAACACTCAAACTAGTTTTTATGTGCAGTAAACTTTGTTGCAGTATAAAACTTGAAATAAATAGCTTTTAAGCTAAGAGTTATATAGAGTACTGTTGTACAGTTCATCTGAGAGCTGGTTGGTTTGGTTCAAGGTTAAGATCTGAATTTGGAGAAAATGAATGGGAAAACACTTCAGGAACCAAGTGCACTTAAAAAGTGGTCCATCGCTGTTGTGCTCGATTCGCTGCGCTTCTCTGCAGTCCATTACACTGTTTGCATGCAAGTGGCCATCTGAATAAAACCTGCTGGAGAGTAATATAGCGTCTCATTTGGTGTGTACACAACAGCTGTCACCTCCGTTCTGAACGAACAGGCTTTATGTCTGTTATGCTTGTTAAGTGAGACACAGTTTGCGCGTTGCGTTCCAATTATGAAGGTGCTGTCCTGATCACGCACCAAAAACCATTTCACCTTTCCGAGGTTTGGCATTAGCAGCTTTAGCCGCCGGGCCAACAGATGCAAAGCACAGATGCACTTATATCACACACACACATTAATTAACTACATTACACGCTGATATTCAGTTATGGGATGGACAAATGTTTGCAGAAGTGCTGTGTTTTCATAAGATGCTTTATTTCATCTTCTTGTCTGAAAAAAAAAAAAAAAAAAAAAAAACACAAAAGCAATGGGTCATGGATGAATTAATGCAAAATCTACATAATAAAATGAAGTAAATACACTACTGTTCAAAAGTTTGGAGATTTTGAAGAAATTAATAGGCTACTTTTATTCAGCAAGAATGCATTAAATTGATCAAAGGTGACAGTAAACATATTTATAATCAATGTTGGGGAAAGATATTTTGCATTATATTACGTTACACGCTAAAAAGTACTTTGACACTGAAGACTGGAGTAATGATGCTGAAAATTCAGCTTTACAGTATATGAAACAGCTGTTTTAAATCGTAATAATATTTTTTTTTTTTCTTTTTTTTTTGATCAAATAATTGTTTTTCCCTAAAAAAGTAACTAACTACTTTACTGTTACTTTCTATGGAAAGTAATGCAAAACATTACTTCTGAGTTGCGTTTTCTCATCTGGGATGGGCTTGTTTGTTTTTTTTATATTAAAAAATGTATATTTTCGGCAAATGTAAATGAGCTTTCACATATAAAGTGAAATGAGTTAAGGATGTAATTTACAAAGTAATGGGTTACTTTACTAGTTACTTGAAAAAAAAAGTATCTGATTACATAACTTGTGTTACATAAAATGCGTTACCCCCAACACTGTTTATAAAGTTTCAGAAGATTTATATTTCAAATAACTGCTGTTCTTTTGAACTTTATATACATCTGGGAATCCTGAAAAATAAAATGTATCACCGTTTCCATATAAATATTGGGCAGCACAACTGTTTTCAACATTGATAATAATCAGAAATGTTTCTTGAGCATCATATCAGCATATTAGGATGATTTCTGAAGATCATGTGACACTGAAGACTGGAGTAATGATGCTGAAAATTCAGCTGCGCATCACAGAAATAAATTACAATTTAAAGTATATTCACATAGAAAACAGCTATTTTAACCTATAATAATATTTCACATGTTTGCATTTTTTTACTGTATTTTTTGATCAAATAAATGCACAAGATTCTGAACATGTTCATGGAGGTTTTCCCTTTTTTTTTTTTACTCCACGCAGATGTCTAACTTCAGGTCTTCAGTGCTGCTGAGTGCAGTAGAAACGTTGGACTTCAGGTCGGATCCGTTCGGGAGCCTCTCTCAACTGATGTGTGGAACAGACTTTAACTTGACGAGCAGAGCTGCTGTGAGAAGTGCGTCGACAGAATCAGACCAACAAAACACACGCGCTGCAACAGTCAACAACTCCACCACGACCAGCACCAACACCAGTAAGAGCTGATTCCTCAGTCCGACTAAAATTGAATAGTGGACTTTATAATATTCAAGTGGGTTATGATATTATTAGTTAATCCCTTTTGAAAAAAGAAGTTTTCTTATTGTCCTGAATGTCGACTTAGTGATACGTAGTGTACTTCAGATCATAAGTTTATATGTTTAACAAACTGTACTTGCATATAATAAATAAAATAATAGGTCACTTAAGTGCACATTCAGAGAGAGATGCTTTCATAACACACTTAAGTACACGTTTAAAAGTAATCTTTGTAATAACGCCAAATTAAAATCAAAGCACATTTTAGATCTTTTGTTGTGTTTTAAAATAAATTTATTTTGATGTGGTGACTAACATACTAAAGCACATGCAAAGTACATCATTATTATTTTAACTGTAGTGTGGTATTCAATATTGCATATAAAGTTAATATATTTTAAATATACTAAATTGCTACTTTTTCATTACAGATGTGTAAGTAAGAATGTAATTAAATAAAGTACATACAAGTTTCAATAGAAATGGCATTAACATAGATTTTAGTGTATCATAAATGCTTGTCAGTACATTCAGCAGTTCTCTTAATAGTAATTACGTTATTATGGAACTGTGTACTTAAGTCCTACATCAAAATAAGTCTAATTCTTAAAAGCAAGACAAAAGATTAATAAAACATAATAATTTAAAATGTACTTTAAAGTTAGTTGTTTGTTTACACTTTATTTTTGAGGTGTCCTTGTTACCATGTAATTATCAATTTAAGTACTGAGTAATATTAATTAACTACTTTTACACTTACTATATGGTTAGGGTTACATGCATGTAATTATGCATAATTAATTGTTATTATTATAGTAAGTACATGCAATGTGTAACAAGGACACCTTAAATAGAGTGTTACCGTTTAATTTGACATTGCACGTTTTTAAAACTGCACTTAAGTGTGTACTTAAGTCCTACTTAAATGAGTTAAAAAAAATCACAAAAATTATATCAGCTTATATCATTTAATTTAAAATTAAACAAAAATACAGTCTAAATTTTTTAGTGTACACTTAAAGCTAAAGTAGAAGATTTCAGAGAGGCTAGCAATAGCAAGCTAGCTTTGAAGGCATAAGATCTTCACTCTCCAAAGCCACGCCTCCTCAGAAACACATGACCGCGCACAGGCAGAGCAGAAGCTAACCAGCATTAGTGAAGAGTTGAATGCAGCTCTGTCAGATTACCTCATGTCTCATTTACCGGTGAGAAAACATTAGAGGACAAAGCGCACAATATTACAGTAATAATGCTTGATGATGCAAATACATACACTGACAGGCAGGTAGGACACCCTATCGTAGCCCTCGGGCCGAGGAATATGATTGGACAAACATTTTTTATTAGCCTATGCCTTCCACAAACGATATAAATACATTTAGACCACTTAATTTAGTGATTGCTAAAGAGACTTTCAATCAGCATACCAAAAAATGTTTTTGAATCAATTCATCTACCCTGAAATTAAGTGTATTATTTTAAAGAATATTTAATTATTCATTTAAATTGTAATAATTTAAGTCTTTACTCCAATTCAGTGAGCTGTTTAACATTCCCAGTGGATCATTTGGGTTTAACTGGAGAACTAGTTAACTGACGAGTGACTAGTTCACGCAGCAGAAGGCGGTTGATGTTGTTTGTTTGTTTAGAGCGTCTCGTGTGTTTGAACAGAACGCTGAATATCAGGAGGACCGAGTTAATTAGCGGCTCTGTTGGGCCTTTCCGTTAATTACCTTCTCTTTCAACCTGCAGTAAATAGGATTGGCTGTTCCTCCCCGAGCGCTTTCTGTAGTTCTGACACCGTGAATCACACAAACCGCGCTGCATTGTGCACGGGTCTGTTTTGGTGGCTTCCTGGCCCTGTTGGCATGCTGATGGGATCGAGCTTTCTCTCTGAATCGGCCGTGCCGGGATTGTACGCTCACACCGGGATGTGTCAGTCGACGAGGCTACGTTGACGTCTCTCTGGTGGGAGAGCAGACAGATGCGTTATGAAATACAGAACGCGTGTTTGTGCGTCTGCTGTACATAATGGGGAATTTAGCTGTGCTGGGAGATTTGGCTGCGCTGTTGATCTTTCAGTAAATCAGCCGAACGCTCCTCTAGCGTGTCATTTGATGCTCCTAAACTAATAAAACAGTAGCAGTGAGTGCCACGGAAGTCGTAAGTCAGAAATCAGAGCCATTGCGTCTGTTTAATTCTCAAATGTACTTCTTTCTGTTGAGCAGTGATTGTGTTTTTCGTTCTGACACAAACTATATCTGCAGATGTGCATTGGGACTGTGTCACATTTGTCATCTGACACCAGTGATTTATGTAAATTTCAAATGACTCGTGTGGTATAAAGATATGTGGCCCTTGTTTTCCTCTACTGATCAGATTAGGGATGCCAACTTTTGCATTTTTCTAATTTATAATAATGCACATTTCGAGCTATTAATTAGTAATGCTCTTTTCAGTATTTGCAGTTTTGTCATTGTTAACTAAAACTGTTAAAAAAAATTGTTTTCATTAACGGAAATAAAACTGCAAAATAGGGCTTCACAGTTTGAGAAAGTCTAATTGTGTGTGTGTTTTTTTTTTTTTTTTTTTTTTACAATCTAAAATGTTATATATATATATATATATATATAGATATATATATATATATATATATATATATATATATACATATATATGTGGTGCTTGTTTGTTGGGTGGCACAATTTTAGAATTATCTGTCAATAAGGCTGTAAAATAATAATAATGTGTTAAAATAATATTAACATTAATAATAATAATAATAATAATAATAATAATAATAATAATAATATTAATAACAACAACAATAATAATAATAATAATAATAATAATAATAGTAATATAAACAGTAAAATTGTAATATTGTAGAAATACATTTAAATACAAAAATATAAAAAATCAAGTACTTACAAAAATATAATAATAATAATAATATAATTAATAATAATAATAACAATAATAATAATAATCAATTATTAATATTATTATTATTATTATTATTATTATTATTATTATTATTATTATTATTATTATAATAATAATAATAATAATAATAATAATAATAATACTAATAATAATGTTTCACTCTGAAACACACAACACATATTTTAATTATTTAATATGTTGTATATCTATATAAAATGCAGCTCTTGCTAAGCCTTATGATTATTATTTTTTTTTGTAGTTACAGTTCTAACACATCTATTTTAGTAATTGAAATAAAGCTGCAAATATTTATATTTAACTAAATAAACTAAAAGCACAAACAGAATTATTAAAACATAAACTAAAAAAAAAAGTGAAAATGCTAATTTAGAATATTAATAAATACTACAGAATATAAATAATAGGCAACTAAAATAAGCCTGAGTGTTGGATATTGTTGAGGTGTTTGTTGGGTGATTTTGTTCTTTTGTTTGTGCTGATGTTCAGTCTAATGAGCGCTGATCTGATTGCAGTCACTCGTTGGGATCGAGTCTCACGATGCTGTGGGGAGTGTCGTGAAGTAGCTGTGCAGCAGAGGGAAGGCAGTGAAGGCAGTGATTTGTCTTCCTGGGATGCATTTCATTTATTCTGCATTTATTTCAGGAGGTTTGGGCCCGCTGAGATCAAGGCTTTTCTGTGAGCGAGTTCAGCAGGGCAGTGAAGTGACAAAAGAAATGCATTTAAGAAGAAAAAGAGTCTAGAATTCAATAAATAAAATACAAAAGCAGCAAATGGATGCTTTATTCACACTGACCTGGGGTGCTATTTATAAAGTCACTTAGAGACACTTCAACTTTACCCTGAAGTTTCTCACAAGAATAATAATAATAATAAAAAAACCTTTATGCTTTTATACACAATTAAGAACCAGTGTCGTGTGTAATTGCAAATAATGCTCCTAAATTAGTCAAGAAGCCCAGAGGTGATATAAGAGATTATTGGAAAATGTAGTTGTTGCAGTAGTGATAGTACTTTTAGTTATATATATATATATATTACTCCTGACTACAGTAGGAATAAGTGTGAAATGATTTTATTTTCGCACACTTAGTGGGAACATTGTACTCCAGCTGGGTTTATAAATGCCTCCCCTGATCATTACATCACTGCAGATTTCAGCGTTTAGAAAAGCAGGAGTGTTTCAGACTGAGATGTCCCGTGGATTGAGGTCAGAGCTCAGGCCTGCTGTGTGTTTGGCACAGTGTGATTATTTCTGTTCTGCTGGGAAGAGCATGGAAGCGTGTCAGACTCCGCAGGAGCGCCTTCATGTGCCACTTCTATACATGAAGACCGAGGGTTAAGTCTGATCTTTTAGTATTATTGAGGTAGCATTATCGTCTATGTTTATATTTGTAATGTTTACTTTTACTTTTTTTATTATTATTATTTAAAAAAGTTTTAAAGTTTAAATAATAATGTATTTTATTTATTTGGCAACACTTCACAATAAGGTTTCATTTGTTAAACACTAATTAAATACATGTGTTAACATAAACTAAGAATAAACTGTATTTCTACAGCATTTATGAACCTAAACATTTACTAATATTTTTTTTTTTTTTTTTTTTTTTTTTTAGATCCAAAGGTTTGTTTTTTTTTGAATGAATGAATTGTGTGTGAATGTATATTATTGTTGATTTTTTTTAAAATATTTTGGGTTTTTATAAGATATAAAATGTATTAACTCATTGTTAGTTCATGTTAGTTTATTCAACCTAGTAACAAATGAGAACTTATTGTAAAGTGTTATTGGATTTTTATATTTACAATATTTTAATATCCTAATATTATATAATAGAAACAATCTAGAAAAAATAATGAATTAATAAAATTAAATACAACACACACACACACACACACACACACACACACTATACAAAATTAAACTTATAGTATTATTGATTATATTATATATATTATATATATAATATATATATATATATATATATATATATATATATAGATATATATATATAAAATCCAGTGTATATAATCCAGTGTACTTTTCTAAGTACTGGATTATATAGATGAGGTCTGTTGTTGTTGTTTTTGTGTTGTTGTTTGTTGTAGGTATAAAAATAAATAAAAATTTGATCGCAAAAAAAAAAAAAAAAAAAAAAAAAAAAAAAAATTGGTTATGTAATATGAATACAAATCTGTTTACTCCTAATCTCCTAAAGAGACACAATCACTTTACATGATGAACAGATTTTAAATGTGAATATAGTTTATATAATTATTTTTAGATTACAAAGTTATATAGTTATTTAAGTCATTATTATCATAATTTTATATAGTTATAATTATTATAAACCCTGATCAACACACATAGAGGACATCAAATATGGTGAACGTGAGGGTTTCTCACTCGTCAGTCACTCTGGAGTCTGAGTCTGTGTTGTTTTCTTCATGCACATGCGCTCGTCTGTCTCTGCAGGTGACTTCTGTAGAAACCTGACGGACACGCTGGAGAGCACCTCCGGTCTGCGTCTGCTCTGGAGGACCTTCCGGCCCTTCCTGCAGGGAAAGATCCTCTACACGCCCGACACCAACGTCACACGCAGCATCATCACAGAGGTGCACACACACACACACACACACACACACACACACACACACACACACACACACACACACACACACACACACACACACACACACACACACACACACACACACTAATGCAGCGCATCTGAATAAGAAGAGTGAGATGCAGATCGGTGTAACGATGAATGTGCACATAACGAGCTCAATGAGAAATCCACGGAGAACTGAATCTCAAACAGCCGCTGATTGTCGCATGAAACTTTAAACACATGTGAAGGTTTCGTGTTGCAGAGCTGACATGCTTTCAGAAAGATGCTGATTTTGAAAGAATGGATTCTGTAGACCTGAAACACAGGACGAGTTTTAGCAGACGCACAGGGATGAGCTGCGGCTGGACCCACGGAAATAAGAAAAGAGATTAGAAAGTTTCTAAGATGACTTCTTTCTTATTTCACTGAATCCAACCCTGTCATCTCTGTACATGTCCTTTAAATAAATAAATAAATAAATAAATGTTCGTAAGAAAACATATGAGAACTTTTCTCAAGAATTGCATTTAGGAACATTTCTACAAACTCCTTATGAAATTTCTTACCTTCTGGGAAGTTTGTACAAATGTTCTTGAGAAATTCTTAAGTTCTCATACATTTTATTTTTTCTTTGTACCAGGACGACCTTAGAAAATTCACAAAATGTCTTATTTTTATGAATCCAGCCCCAAATAAAGACTAAACAACAACAAAATACTTGACAACAGAACAGAATTCTGAATTTCTGAATTTCATTGGTACAAACTTCTGATTTCTTAACTTCTAAGTTTGTACAAATATTCCTAAATGCAATAATTGAGAAATTCTTGAATTCTCAAATATTTTCTTGATAACATTTAATTTATTTATTTATCTATTTATTTATTTATTTATTATTTTGTGTATGTATGTATTTATTTATGAATATATATATATATATATATATATATATATATATATATATATATATATATATATATATTTTATAGATTTTTTTTCTTCTTTTTTAATTTTTTTTTAATTTTGTAAGATACATTTAAGAAGTTCATACAAAAGTTCCTAAATGCCATTCTTAAGCAATTCTTTAGTTCTCAGATATTTCATTTATTTATTTATTTTCTTCATTTACGTTTTTTTTTGTTTGTTTTAGCAGATGTACAGGGACAAGCTTGGGGTGGATTCAAGATAATAAGAAAGACATTATCTTAACTTCCATTTTTTATATATAAATATATTTGAGAAAATATTTGAGAACTTAGTTTCTCAAGAATTTCATTTAAGAACATTTGTAAAAATTTCAGAACTGATATTTCACAAAAATGTCTACTGTATGAGTTAAGTATATTAAAAGTACGTTTAAGAAATGTAAAATTCTACAAATTCTTGAGAAATTCTTACAAAGGCTTTGTTGATTGATCTGACTGTATGGTGAAAAACTCCTCTAATGTTGAATTATCCAGTGTTATACAGTAGCTGCGTTTACCGGTGTATAAAAACATTCGACCATTTAATACAGCGCTCGGCCAGTCAGAATCAGATATTCCAGTGAGATGAGCTGCCTACTAAGTGCACTGAACAGTCTTCCACATGCGTTTAATGCAGTGTCTCTGTCATCAGGCCAACCGCACATTTGACGCGCTGGCTAAAGTGGGAGACCTGGCAGAGGCCTGGCTGCAGAATGAAGACGTACTCTGGGCTTTCTTCAATAACGGCACACAGATCAACACTCTGAGGGTGAGAGCTGCTCGTTTTTATTCACAGGATGAACTATACAGAGTGCAAATGCGTCATGCAGAACAAGGGTTAACGGGGCCGAAAAATCATGCAACTCTCCCGTGTCCCGTGTCTGTGTGAGCAACATGACTCAACATGACACTTTTTTCATCAAATGAATGCATTTATGAGACGGTAGGCAGCTGCTGATGCATATGAATGAATAAGATTATCTACCAGTAAAGCCAGGACTAAACAGGACCTGATTCTGTCCATCAGGAATAGATTGGATTGTAAAAAGTTGGTGTTGCAAACTAAATGTAGGCAGATTTGAAGGCAAGTTTGCAAGAAGGGGATGTCAATAGTTTTGGTTAAAGATTACAAGCGTGCAAAACAAGTGCATTGTTAAATCATTTATTATAAATAGACAAGGCAAGTTTATTTATATTGCACATTTCATAAACAATGTTAATTCAAAGTGCTTTGCATATAAAGAGGTTTTAAAATAATCATAAAATAATCACAACAGATGCATAAGAAATAAAAATAACAATGAGAGTTAAAAAATAATTAAACATTGAGTTAAAAAAAAGTATTAAAAACTGCTATTGCAATAGTGCAACTTTTGCAAAAACTGTGAATTCTGAACCAAGAATACACAAACGTTTCTGAAGTTATAATCTGAATGTCTAATGAAATCACTTAGTAACATGGATTATGAATTACATCAAACACAAATTCATATGAATATGTCAACAACACAAGGTAAAAGAGTACTTTTTTGCTGACTTTGCACCCCAAAATGACTGAATTTGCTTCTCCTTTTCTCAAAAATTGCAGTCATATTTGCACACTGGAAAACAATTGGTACAGGATTTAATTTGAGGCTATTTTCACTTTAAATTTAAAAAATAATTGCAAAGAAGCTGCATGCCACACATTGAATTAAATGCAAATTCTTTAAGTTGAAAGACTGTAATAAAATGCACTCCAGGACTCTTCATTCACAATTTTGAAAAATCATTGTATTTTTTTGTTTTTTTGTTTTTTACTGCATGCGGCTGAATTCTTGACTCACATACAATGGCCAAAGAGCATGTTAGTTTTCCGTGGCCTGGGTGCTGGAGAGAGAAGAGAGAGTGGCACTAGTTTTTATATCACTGATTTCTCCGGTGGTCCGCAGGGTAATTCTCTTGAGATCAGCGGCGCTGCCCTTGCTGTGTATTGTGGCCGTCTAATTGAGTGTTCACCCCGGTGAGCTTCATTTTCTGTGGAGTTATTGACGACAGAAGCGGCGTACTGTACTGTATGTAGTTATCTCAGCGTGGCTGTGTGATCCGGGCCCCATGAGAGCGCCGGCTCTTCCCAGGATCATGCTCTGCATTGCAACTCAACTGCATGAGCTTCACCTGGAGCCTCCGACCCGAGTGGTCTTCATTATTCAGGAGGTCTTTTTCTCTTTCAGCAAAGACACAGACTTTATCCATGTATGGTTCTGCCACCTTTAACACATATGGAGTCTCTGTAGGGATGGGTTTTTTCCATATATTTTGGAAAAAAAAAATATTTTAAGCATGCTGGGTCACGTGAGTCATGTAAATTTGAGAAGAAAAAAAAATGCTGCATTTTTGAATGCATTTATTTCATGCATGCATAGCTTCTTCATATAAACTCTATCCTTGCAAGTGTTGTTAGTTGCTAGGGTTGCTTATAACATGCCAACCATCTTCCCAAACATGTAATCAGAATAATTTATAAATCCGTTGTCAACAAAAGAGAAGGTCTAAAGTCTTGCCAAAATAAAAGCTCTAATATATGGTTTTTACTTTTGTAAGCAAAAATATTAAAACATTCGTAAGTGTTAGTGTTGTAATTTTACTATAGTTCTGTAAAATTATTATTATTATTATTATTATTATTATTATTATTATTATTATTATTATTATTATTATTATTATTATTTGTATTTTTGTATTTTTGTATTTTGATCATATAAATCTAAATTAAATAATAAATACATTACTACTGTACTGTAAAATAAACAAATATTTAATATAATAATATATAAAGTGCTATAATAATGATAATAATAATAATAATAATAATAATAATAATAATAATAATAATAATAATAATAATAATAATAATAATACACATTTAATAATAAAATTCTAAAAATGAATGCTTGTTTATTTTATGGTACAATAGTAATGTATTTGAATTTTTTATTGTATTTTCTTTTAAATGATATAGATTTAACTTCAATAAGTATATTACTATTATAATGTAAAATAAAAGTGTTTTAATGATAATAACAACAGCAATAATAATAATAATTATTGATACTGTAATAGTTAGATACTGATACTACTACTACTACTATTACTACTAATACATGTACAAATATTTATAACATTTAAATTGCTATCATTATTGTTGTTGTTGTTGTTGTTATTAATATTATTTTATTATTCAGACATATTGAATGGACGGGGCAGGTCCTCTTTTTAATATTTTTTCTGCTTAGCTGATCACATGCCTGCTCTGTTGTTTTCTTTGAACAGTTTCTGGTGATGAATCTCAGAACGGGACTCTTGTAGTGATTAAAGTGGTCAGCCTGTGACTTCATTGTGAGGAATCTGGTAAAACCCACTTGCTGTATCTAAGCAGCTAAATAAACCACCAGCAGAGAGTTTAACAATTACATCCTCTGCAGTGGGAAGAATGAATTTCACCCTCTTCACTGCCTTATTCGACACGGATGGGGGCATCTCCACGGGACGTGATTACCGACAGCATGGCTGCACACCACCATGACTTCATCAAGGGTGCCTTCTTGCTCCATACGCTTGAGTTCAGCTTTCTCCTCGTGTAGCGGACAGAGGGGTGCTTCATGTGCTGCATGCACGGCATAGAGCTCAGTCTCTCTTTTAAGATGATTTTCACTGGATCAGTTTTCAACTTTCCACCCTGCTGAGACGCATCTTTTGATTAGACCCATCTCTATAGCTCATGCCTGACTCAGGAGGCTTCTTTAAAGCACACTGAAGTGTTGTAGTACCCGAGATTAGACTCTGTTCCTTTAACATCCATGGAACATTTACAATGCACAAACAATTTTTTATCTTGGAAAACGTTTAAGTTTTTAATGATTTTTCTTCACAGTAAGACAAGTTCTTTTGGAACCTCTATTTTTAAGTGTAAGGGAAGCACAGTGTGTTGAATCTTTCAGACCTGCTTCTGGTCTTAGTCTTGACTTGGACTCGACCCTCTTCAAGTCTCCGTCTTGACTCCGGCTCAACCTGCTCAGGTCTTGGCCTGGACTCTGGCTGGAATGAGCTGGTGTCGACCGTAGCACTGGTACATTCACAACCTCCTGAGTGAAGCCTCAGCTGGAGCTCTTCTTTCTTTGGTGCGAATGTCTCCTCAATTATCACACATGCATCAGCTCCTGTCTCAAACTGAAAGTGCTGTCTGACCTATTTTCAACTGTGCAACCCCTGTTTCCTTGTTAACCGCATCCAATACCTCGTCCTGTGATTTCTCTGATTTTCAATGCTGTGGGATGTTTTATTGCAGGGAATCTGGCTTCTTGCACATGAACTACTATTCCCTGGGTGTGCATTGTTTCCCCCTCCGTTTTGTTGGGGTTTGTTGTTGTGTTTTGGGGTGTGATCTCTCTTGGCATTTCACGAGTTTGCAAACGAGCATGCATTGCTTATTTCCTCCGAATGTGCCTCGGCTAATGTCAAGCACTTATTTGAAAGTCGTTTGGCTCTCATTCTGACCTCTAAATGGTAGGGAATGTGAATAGTCACCAAGTTCAAAATTTGCATTTCGCAAAGCGAGGTAACATACACCTCTACTTTTCCCCAAGAGAGAAACATCCCGCTCGTGAATCTGAATATGTTTTGATAAGCTCCTCAACCTTGACCAGCGCAACATCCTTATCCTCGTCGTCATCAGAGCTAGCAATGCAAGTGCATTCCCTCTCTCGCTCAGGGGCATCGCAACCATGGGAAAAGAAGATGATAACGAAATAAAACTAGTTTTGAATGACAAAAACTATGTCAATATCTGGGAGTAAGAGAAGAGCAGATGTGTGGATAGATTTTAAAAGCATGATGATGCAAAAGAGAACTCAATTTGGTCCGGTTTTCTGAGCACACACAGAAAAGCACCTCTCACACAGTGCACAGATGCTGAATTCAGCTTTTTTGCATCGCAAAATGAGGCCGAATTGTCCGTTTTGACGAGTATTCACATAAACATACTCGGTTATGCTTTAAGCAATTGTAAACAGTTGGGAGAATATGGGATGTGTATCAGTATAATGCACCTGTGTATTTTGATTTAAAGTGACAGCAGCCTAATTTAGTTACTGTTGTATGTGTCAGTAATGTTAATCTTAGCAACAAAAGAAAGAGAGAAAATCACTCACTGCTCTTGACTGAATCACGTTAGTAACCCTAATTAGGGTTAATCTAAATGTATTTATATAAATAAATATGTCTGCTTAAAAGGTATGGAATGCCAAACCTGACAAAAATATAAATAAATAAATATAGAAGTAAATGTGTAAATAAATAAAAATGTAAATAAATATAAATACATTAATGAAGAAAAATTGTGGGGAAAATCCATAAATAAGGAAATAAAAGTATAAATATTTATTTATTTATCTTTACTTTTCTTTGTATATTTATTCATATGTATTTATTTCTAATTTTGTCAGGTTTGGCATTCCATATGAAAGAATGAAGAATGTGGTAAATTGTTGTGATAAAACCTCAACAACAAACCTATGAGTTTGGAAATTTTAGAGAAATGCTTTACAAATGCATTACACTGTAACTAAACCCATTAGATTTTAGCCGACTGAATCTACTGTAAATTAAGTTGACTAAAACTAAACCAGTTCAGATGACTAAAATATAACTTAAACTAAATGGAATTTTAGTCAAAAGACTATGACTAAGACTAAATCCAAATTTGCTGTCAGAATGAACACTGCCGACTACTGCACCAGGCCATGATTTTCAACGCCTCAAATACTTAAAGGGATACTCCACCCCAAAATGAACATTTTGTCATTAATCATTTACCCCCATGTCGTTCCAAACCCGTAAAAACTTTGTTCGTCGCTTCATAACGTTACGGTTGAATCACTGATGGCAGATGGAGTATTCTAACGATGCTTTTCATACTTTCCTGGACCTTGTCACTGTTATTTACTTGGCAGTCTATGGGACAGTCACAAGCCTCCTGGTTTTCTTCCAAAATAACTTAAATTGTGTTCCAAAGACGAACGAAGCTTTTACGGGTTTGGAACGACATGAGGGTAAGTGATTAATGACAAAATGTTCATTTTGGGATGGAGTAACCCTTTAATCTGATGAGGAACCAGCCAGAAATCCCAGCGGTTAATATGCAGCATTTCATCAGGAAGTGCTTTATTGGTGAGTTGACAGACTTATCTTCCATTGTGAATGTATTTCAGTGTCCATTATTGTTCTAGATGACTCTCCTCGGCCGAGAATGAAAGAGTCTCTCACTGACACACACACACACACACACACACACACAACACTGTGTGTGTGTGTGTGTGTGTGTGCGTGAGAGAGAGAGAGAGTTTATTGCCCCTCCTCTGCGATAGGGTGCATGAAAGGAGAAGGTAATTATGGGTAAGTGCAGGATCATTTTCACCAGCAGCAGGAAAGGGATTAACCAGCGGCACACCTTCAGACGAACCCTCTATCGCTACATTAACCCCCCTTCCACATTACCTCAGTGTCATTTTCAAATGAGCTTATTGAGAAGATGAGCGCGGATGGAGGGATGGATTGGAAAAGAAAACTTAGTTTTGACTTCTTCATTACCCTTTGAGGGACCTTTAAGGCCATGACACAACAAGTCAACGTTTGGACCGTCGTTGAACATCTATCGGCCCAGTTTTTGAGTGAAATGCTAACACAAATGCTCTTTTTGGGTTGAGTCACTAGTGTTATTGATATTTTTGGTTTGAGTCGTACTGTTGCCTATGTAGGGAGCTCCAAATCACTCATGCATCCTGCATTCAGTTACAGGGATTCCTAGGGTTATGAAACCAAGCCGTTCTCTCTCTCTCTCTTGTTTTTATGATTTAAAGGGTTTGGTTGGCTGTCAGACTCTATTGTCTCATGAATAATTTACATTTTTATAGTCAGGTGTTTTGGCACAATAATTTATGTTTAATGGCTAAAATATTTTATGTAGGTCCCTATTAGCAGCTGTGCCCTAATGCGTTCATTTAATACAGCTTAATTCGAAAACATTTTAACGCTTTAACAAGCAGAGCTTTGCATTTTATTGGAAAGTAGTCTGCCAGTGGTTTTGAATTAGTGATCTAAGAAGATCTATCTATCTATCTATCTATCTATCTATCTATCTATCTATCTATCTATCTATCTATCTATCTATCTATCTATCTATCTATCTATCTATCTATATTCCTGTAGTACAGCTGTCTGTGTGTCTGTCCTCCGTCTGTCTGTATGTATCTACCTTTTGTACATCTTTCTGACTCTCCGTATGTCTTCGTATCATACGTCTCTCTTTCATTTCACTGGAGACAAGAGCGAGCACCAATTTGTTCATTTCCTTCAAGGACTCCTCCAGCGTTTTTGCAGCGATGTGCTAAACAGATCTGGGAAGCTTTACTACAGTTATAATGATCAGTATTAAGACTTTAATAACCGTGATGTCACTGTGTTATCAGCTGCTCCAGCTCAATGATATACTGGAGTGAATGTGTTACTATGGTCACGTTCAACACGGACACACACACACGCTTTCAGAAGAATCCACAAGCGCAGTGATTTACATGTGAATAGAGACTTTCAACAAATGCGTGTGTGTTTGTTTCGAATACACGTCATGTTTGTTTGCTGAGCGTTTCGATCTTTGTGTGTATGCATGTTTTTGGTGTGTTTAAGTGTTTGTGGGTTGTATATGTGCGTTCATGTGTGCGTGTGCATGCAACATTTGTATTTATGCATGCATTTCTGTCCATGTTACCATGTTTTAATATGTATGTGGTGTTTGTTTTTGTGTGTGTGGGTGTGATATATTCATGTTTATCTCTCTGTGTTAGTATTTGCATTTTCATGCATTGAATGCATGCTTTTTGTGTGCATATATTTGTGTGTTGTGAACCCCTGAGTAGAGTGACATGCTTTTATCCTTGCAGGTTAGGACAAGGAATGATAAAGGAGAGAGGTGGACCAGCAATTTATGACACAGACGTGTGAGTGTGTCTGTGTGTGAGAAACACAGAGACAAAGAGGATTTTGCAGAGCTGAGCTAGTTTCCAGACGGCGCTGAAGAGCAACAGTGCCACCTAGCTTGAAGAGAGAGAGAGAGAGAGAGAGAGAGAGAGAGAGAGAGAGAGAGAGAGAGAGAGAGAGAGAGAGAGGGAGGATGGTACACACAGTAACTGCCTGGTTCTGATGGGAATGTGATATGAGTCTGCAGGATGTGATTGTCATGCGTATGTTACAGGGATGTGAAAAGTACTTTTGCACACTAAAAATGCACCAGTGTGAGTGTTTCTGTAGTGTTGGTAGCACTGTTCAGAGGCTTGTCTGACTGACAGACAGCTGCTTGCGTATTTTCTTCTCAGGGCAAGATTGTCCAAATGCACTTGCTGTTATTTTTGCATTATTTATTATAATATTTTTAAATATTTTAAATGAGCTTTTATTTTTGCATTTTCATTTGAATTGTTTTTTTATTTTATTTATTTATTTATTTATTTTTTTGGGGGGGGTATTATTGTATTAGTCAATTTTATTTTAGATTTTTAAATATTTCTGTTTAGTTTTTGTTATTTCAGTTTTAGTAATTTTAGTTCTTAAGTATTTAAATTTAAAGGTAAATGATTTTTTTCTAATTTTAGTTTTTTTAGGGTTTTTTTTGTTTTTGTTGTCTAATCTTTAGATATATTTTTTTTCGGGGGGGTTTTCATTTCAGCTTTATTGATTTGATGATTGATTTATTGCAGTATTTCTGTTTACCTTTATTGTTAATAAATGTATTAATTTTAGTTCTTCATCTTCAATTTTATTTTAAAAAGCTTAAAAATTGTTATTTTAGGGTTTGTTGTTTTTTTTCTTTCATCTAAATTATTTCATCTTGAATGAAATGACCCAGATGCATTTTTTTTTTTAAATTGACGTATTAAACACAGTTAAATGCAGGCAGAACAAATTAATTGATTTATGTGAATTTATGTGATTAATATTATTAACAACAATATTAACAAGAGCAAGTGAAAAACACTGCCTGCTTGAGTAATTCAAGAGTATCAAGAGTCATGCAGTTTCACTGGGATTGCTATCGACTTCTGAGATGTTGGTTTTGTGACAACGCTAGCTTTAGATGTTTGATGAATCTCTCAGCGTGTTTCTGTTGTGTGACCCTGTCAGTGTTTTGTGTTTTCAGGCTCTTCTGAAGAACCCTGTGCTTGCAGCCGTTCTGGACCAGCAGCTGGAGGACTCTGGTCTGTCCTCAGCGTACATCAGCAGCTTCCTGTTTAACGGCCCCGAGTCGGAGCGTCCCGCCGGGATGCCAGCTTCTGACTGGCGTAACGTCTTCAACGCCACCAGCGGCGCAGCGCAGCAGATCATTCAGATCCTCGCGGTGCGTCTTCAGCCTTCACTGCAGCTTCCTCCTGGGCTGTTCAGAGTGCATTTCTATACACTTCCTGAATCTCAGTTGAATTTGAACTGAGGTAGCAAACAATATGCAGAGTTTGTCATTTTAATTTAAGAAAGAAGAATGAATTGAAGTATAAAGAAATTTTAAGTTCATTATTAAGGTTTATTAAGTTGATCAAGACAAACTTTGAATGGTGGCTTGAGAGAAATGTGTTTGTTTATAAAATGTATTCTTTGTTTATTTATTTGTTCATTTATTTACTTACTTATTTCCTCAATTCAAAGATTACACAGGCCTTTCAAATTCCCAGAATTTACCACACAATGCACATCATTCGCCTTTAAATTCCTGAATTTGAAGAATGATTTAAAAATTCTAAAAAATTCCCAAAAGTGCATTTATTACAACTTTGAAAGATGACATGAAAATTAATTTAATTTATTAATTTATTATTATTAATTTTCTTTTAATTACTTATTTTTAAGTTTTTTTTTTTTTTTTTTTTATTTTATTTTATTTTATTTTATTTTATTTTATTTTTAATTTAATTTAATTAAATAATTATTTTATTTTATTTTATTTATAAAATAAATAAAAATTATCTTTATCTATATATTTAATTCAATTACCTTTATAAAATAAAATATTTATATTTATCTTTTTTTTCTCCAGTTTTAAACATTTCAGTACTTATTCAGTATATTATTTTAAACTTGTTATTTCAGCTAAGTTTAATTATCTAATATTTATACTTGGTTTTATTTCAGCTTTAGTTCATGGACCAAAAAAAAGTGATTTTTAATAGTTTTAGCTTGCTAGTACTTACATCTTTGACATGTTGACATACTGAAATTACTAGAAGTGTAATTTTCCACTAGATGTTTATTAACTTCCTCAAGACAAAATTTTAATATTGGCTTGAGAAAAATTGATTGAATGAATGATTTACAGTTTGAACATTAAATGTGTTACATTTAACAAGTTGCCAAGTTTAACTGAAAATCCACCTCATGATTTGAAAAGCAGCCAGTTCTTAAATTCGGACTTTTGCCCAGCGCTGCTGTGTTCATCTGATCTCATCTCTTCTTTGATGTTCTCCCAGCAATTATTTTGGTTTTCATTCAGCAGCGCTGCTTTTCTCTCTCGTCTGATCTCTTTCACTGTAGATTTTCCTCTTTTATTCTCATTTTGTCTGAATGCAAGTGTGTTCATGACGGCGAAGCCTAGGGGTGAACAATCTGGTCTGGCAACCAAAAGGTAAACGTTTCTTAGTTAATATATTTCAATATTTTGCATTATTTTGAATGTGGAACATAGTGTAAATTTAAATGTAGGTAAATGGATAAAGTGCAGTATGGTTTAAAATCAATATAAAAATAAAAAAGTCTAAATAAAAGTCCCAACTCAAACACATCGGCCAAACAGAAAACCTTATCAGCCGATATGAAACTCAAACACTGCCAAACATTGGCCGATATATCCGGTCGACACACTAGTTTAAAGTCCCAACTCAAAAACATCGGCCAAACAGAAAACCTTATCAGCCGATATGATTCATTCAAATGTTAAAATATTCTATCGACTCACTGCAGACTATGTGTGTTTATTATTTGAATTTTTTTATTATTTTATCGATTTTATGATTATTTTGTGTATTTTTTTGTTAAATGAGTATTTTAGGATTAACATTAAGAAATGTTAACAATATTATAAACTGGTTTAATAGAATTTATTAATCTTATTGTTAAAAAATAAAAATAAAAAAATAAAAACTTTGGTATATCATGCCAGAGATATTGTATTGGATTTGAAATCTTTCTAATTCTCTGAGAAAATAGTTTTAACTTGTTGATACCCTTGAAAAGGTAAAGTTAATCCAAATTGAGAGTTTTTAGGAAAATGGTTCAATATATTTTTGAATATAAATACTGTATGAAATAAAATGTGTAAATATAATGAGTAAAATATTTTATTAATTATCTAATTAAAATTTTAATAACCTTAATAAATTATTTTAATAAAAGATGCATGTTAAACCCAAAAATTAATTATGTAATTAAGATTTTAATAACCTTAATAAATTATATTTATATAATATGCTTAATAAACAATAAATTAAGCAAATTTAATAACATATATAAATAATATATAAACTAATTAAAGTGAATTTATTAAGATATTTTAATAATATAAATATGTATTATATTTACTAATACTAGTGTTGTCATCGTTAACTAAAATAAACTTTTAAGAACTGTTTTTGATAATTAAAATAACTGACTAACTGATAAAAATGAATTAAATGAATTATAACATACTGTGAACAAACATGACTTATCAACTGATGAAAAGTATATATATAAAAAATTAGAATTAGCCTATAATAAATCTAAAAAAAAAAAAAAAAACAGTTCAGAGTTAATGTTTACCTAATGCATCAATTATTACTTATTACTTACCTAATGCATAATTATGATACCTTATACATAACAGTAACAAATTCTTATTGTAAAGTTTTACCAATTAATTTTGCTTTTTTTATTTATTTATTTATTTGTGTGTTGTTCTAGTGAAGAGTAAGGACTGTTGTCAACTCTTTTAACATTTGAGCATGACATATTCTGTGTGGATGTTGTTGGTTTGGTGTGTGTGTGTGTGTGTGTGTGTGTGTGTGTGTGTGTGTGTGTGTGTGTGTGATTTTGTATGCTTTGTTTATGGTTCAGTTTGAGTGGATGTTCATGTTTCCTCCATTCTTCCTCTCTTTCATTTCCTCTGTTTCTTCTCCTTTGGTCTCTCGCGGTTCTCTGTTCTGCTGCTTGTGTTCAGCTTTCCTCGTTCTTCTCTGTCAGATTCAGATGCACAGAGGTGCTGAAGCTGTGTGTGTGTGTTTCCTCTCTTTGATCTGGATAAGTTTAAAGGAGTCAGCACTGAGGCTGTGCTGGTTGAGCAGTCTTCAAAGCTCCTGAGTCAGGACCGCTTCTGGGCCGGTCTGGTCTTCACAGATCTGGACCCCAGTGACCCGCGGACCCCTCCACACATCAGATACAAGATCCGCATGGACATCGAGGAGACCGAGAGGACAGACAAGATCAAGGAGAGGTCAGAACCAAACACACCACATCAGCACATGACAGTGAAGACGCTTGTATACTGGAGGGAAAATACTGCTTTCATATTAATAAAAAAAAAAGTAAAATAATTCAAATGCGTGAGTGAATTGTTCTGATAAGGATTTTATTGAATTTATTAAATTGATTGAGTGTGTTTTTAGTTATTGGCTATTTGATTTTTTTTTTTTTTTTTTTTACCCACTTAAAGTAACAAATGCAAGCAGAATCTGGATTGAACGTCATGAAAGTTTCATAAAAGTTTCACAATTTATTTATTTTTTATTTACTTTTTGTTACTTTCAAAGAATTGGTCAAATCAGTTTGAACTATTTGTTTGAATCATTCTGCAAAAAATTCATTGCGACAACTAACAAAATTACAAATGCAGATAACAAAATGACTAAAACTTGTTTTAGGTGTTGTTATTGTAAGATAAACTATTAAAAATTCTTTTCATTTATTGACATACTGCTGAAATAAAACAAAAAGCATTAAAAAAAACACTTGATGATGATTAGAATTGTTGCCTTGGCAACTAACTGAAATAGAATGTTTGAAATAAGTAAACATTTATTTACTGAAATTACTAAAATATTATAAAATAATTAAATAATTATAACATTTAATATATTTATTTTTGAAGTATTTTTTACATTTATTTAGAATTAAAGCTAAATGGAAACTTTTTTTATTTTTAATGAAGTAAAAGCTAATAAAAATCACAAATGCACATAAAATTACTAAAACATTATTTAAACCTAAGTGTTATTATTAACTAAAACTGCTAAAGATTTTTTTTTTGTTGTATAATATGAAAAACTTAAACTTGAATGAAAATGATAAATGTTGCCTTGGCAACTACACTTGAAATAAAACAAGTTTAAGTTTAATTACTAAAAGTTTATTATTTTTAACTAAAACTATTAAAACTTTATTATTATTATTATTATTATTATTATTATTATTATTATTATTATTATTTTTATTATTATTATTATTTATTTTTCCTTATTCAAAATAAAGTTGAGATCAAATAAAATGAGAAACTTAAACTTTAAAACATGAACCAAAATTGGAAATCCTGCCTTGGCAACTAACTGAAATATAATATATTTAAGTTAAAGTACTAAAATGACTAAAAGTAAAATAAGTACAAAATTAATTAAATATAAATAAGTAAGTAACAATAAATAGGACTAATGCATGTTTCAAATTTACAAAAATTTAAACTAAAATTAAAATGCAAACTGAAAATTTTAAAATGCATGTCCAGTGCAGTCGCAGTGTAACACACACACACACACACACACACACACACACACACACACACACACACACTCTGTATAGTGCAGTGGGTTCACATGGTTTGTTGTGGATGTGTTTCAGGTCCTGGTCCCCGTTGGCCCGAGACAACCCCTTTAATGACCTGCACTACGTGAGAGGAGGCTTCGTGTACCTGCAGGACATGGTGGACCGAGGAATCATTAAAGTGCAGACGGGAGTCAGTCAGCCGCTCGGCGTCTACGCGCAGCAGATGCCGTACCCGTGTTACGTGGACGACGCGTAAGAGCCTCAAACACTGGCCGGGTCTGACCGCTCGGTGAAATACGAGATCACATTAGCACTGATGGTCTGTTTTCATGTTGAATTGATGGATTGGTGTTGAGAGTGGGATGGCAGAGCATGCAGAGAGGATGGGAATGTTTTACAGCATCATCAACAGCTCGCTGTGGCTGTGATTCATGCCTAAAGTAAAGGTCAAATTAATATGATCTTTGATTGGTTCTCTTTCGCTCCGCCGGCCGGAGGAATCCATCAGGGGTTTGTGTGCAGTTGTTTATTAGCGCTGATGTGGACGTCAGAAGGGTTGTGTTTTAATGTGTTTATATTGATTCGAGTGAAAAGCGGCGTGTTTTATAGATTTGGATGAGAGGCTTTTTCCATGAAACTGAGGCATCAGGCCCAGACTCCAGCCAGGTGATGTTCTCATCAGACAAGTGTTTTTTGCTACAGTGAGTCTTAATTCGATGAACGTTTTGTGATGGATGTGAGCGCACCGGCTTGTCGTTGTGCATAAGAAGTCATTGTGAGAGACAAATAATAATAATATCATATGCATTAAGAGACGAGGCTTCATTTTTCAGGTCAACTAAGTGATGCATCTTTCACAAGAGCAAATTCATAATTAATGTGTGTGTTTGTGTGTGTGTGTGTGTGTGTGTGTGTGTGTGTGTGTGTGAGTGAGTTTTAAGGTCATACATCTCTGAAGCATCTTCAGCCTCCCAGCAGAATCAGTCAGACCTGCGTCATTTAGTTCCACATCAAAACTCCCCAAACTCCAATTCTATTCATGCATTAAAGGGAGAGAGAATAGAGAGAATGCTAAATTGCTTTTCAGTGTGTGTGTGTGTCTGTGTTGAGTAATTCTTCACTGCACAAAAAGCCTAAATCTGAATTTTAAATGTAAGGGGCAGAAGAGTTTCATGTTGTAAATGCCTCAGTAAGTTCTCCAGAGGCTTATGGATGAAAACAGCTTATATACTGCCACAAATCCATATTACATGTTCCATTCTTTCTAAATGATATATAAGAAAGCAGAACAGAAAGCAGAGTGCTCTTTGTTAAAAGCCAATCACTGTGGCCCAAGAATTAATCGTATCAAGAGAAACCAATCCGTTAGCATTCCCATTCATCTCAACGGCAGTTCGTCGGCTGATGCATGAACCCTTGGAAATAAACGACCTGCATGCAGTGTCTGATGCCAAAAATGACATTTGACAATTTGAAGGCCAAACCAGTTAAAGGGATAATTTATGCATGAATGTTGTCCCAAACCTGTATGACTTTCTTTCTTTCTTGAAAACACAAAAGATGATCATTTAAAAAAAAAGTTTTTATTTTTTATTTTTTTACTTCCACAATTTGTACGCAAAAATAAACTCATAACTAGTAAGATGAGGAATTGTGCGCTTAAAGTTACATCCAGTGCTAAACTGTTTGTTTAGTAACGCTAAAACAACACAAACACAACATTTAAACAAAGTTATTAGTTCGTAGTGTTTTCTCTCCTCAAATCGACTGTAGAATGCCAATTTCTGTAGTGGTTCAGATCAGGACTGACAGCTGTGTGAACAATACCGAGAGTTTTGAGTGAGAGATGATGAGGAATTAATGCGTTTTAAAGAGTTTGTTATCGTCTTTCCTCAGCTGTTTCTGGAGTCGGCTCTAATTGTATTGTGACGTCTCTCCCTGACTGTATTTATGAAAGGTACGCAGAACTGATATGAGAAACCTATAGCTGGTCATATTTTGAGAGCACATGATATATTTGAGCTGCTAGCTACAGTAATTGAGCGCAGACAGCACTTTGTTTCCAGAACCTTCTGCTGCGATATTGACATGACATTTTCCTGGCCTTATGAGAGTACTTTAATACTGGTTTACTGTATTATCAAAGCAGCATCAGATGATGAATCATACTGATGCTGATCTGTGTGTGTGTGTGGCATGAAGATCATTCACAAAAATATCAGACAAGTAGAGATCATTACTACAGTACCGTTAATACTAATTCAATCCCAGAGTTAGTATAGTTAACAAAAACTAAAACATTGTCATTACTTAAAATAAAATGTACAAAAATATTAAAACATTTCCCAAAACTATATAAATTAGTACTTTAAATAAACATTTAACTAATATATAAGCTGCATTTATTTGATCAGAAATACAGTAAAACAGTTAAACTAACATTTGAAAGAACTGATTTCTATTTGAATATATTTTTATTTGGTTATGCCACTCAGTAATTGTGTGGTGGTGGTTTCATTTTTCAGTGAACAGAAAGATTGAAATTTAAATATGAAACAGAGATGTGGATTATTTAAAATCATTTAAAAATGGAAGTCTTTATTAACATTATTAATATCTTTACTGGCATTATTATTATTATTGCATGTGTACAATGCAAAAAAAAAAAAAAGAAGAAATTTAATGGACTATAATAAATATATAAATCAGGACAACAGTAACTATTTTGACGAGGAACAAACATTTCCCATCTTTCTACTTAGTTTTCTTAGAAGTATTTTAAAAGCATACTTCTTCAAAGAAATACAGTGAAGGAGGGTTTACATTTCTTCTAGTCACATGTCATGTGTAAATGTGATATTTAATCACCAAAATTAACATGCTCAGTCAGTAAACACATAATTCAACATGTTCTTAAAAACAGGGTATTTCTGCTACTAAAGGATAAATATTATACTTTTTCACTGAAAACTAATTGAGAATATCTCAAACATTTAGAGGTAAAATCGCCTAACTTTAATCTGCTAAATGCTACTACAAGACATGAAGATGTTAAGATATTTATAATTTATGAATCTCTAATTTTTTATATGTTATTTTAGACTATGTGTGTTGTGAGACAAAAAAAAAAGAAAAAAAAAGAAAATCTATACAAATAAACGTAACTTGTTTTGACAAAAACACAACTAAATTACTGTAAGGCTTTAACTAAAATTAAATATAAAAATCAAATTTATTTAAAAATATTAATAAAAACTCAATACTAAAACTCAACAGTAAATTAGTAAAAACTCAAAAAAACTCGTGAAAAAATAATAATAAAAAATAAAATAAAAATGTCAATTCTGTCATTTATAGAGTTACTCAATCCAGACCCAAATGTTTTTCATCTTCTTCTTCTTCTTCTGTGAAACACAAAATGAAATGTGTGGATGATGACACGATGTTCTGAGATCAGCTCTGGTCGTTCCTGCAGCTTCGTTTCGTCCATTGCCACCATACTGCCCATGTTCCTGGTGCTGGCCTTCATCTACACGGCCTGCCAGACCATCAAAGGCCTGGTTCTGGAGAAGGAGCTCCGTCTGAAGGAGGTTCTGCGGGTTGTTGGGGTTCGCAACTCTTCCATGTGGTTCTGCTGGTTTATAGAGAACATGGTTCTGCTGACTATTCCCTGTGCTTTGATCTCAGTCATGGTGAAGGTTAGTGGTGCCGAAACACTGAAAAATCAAAGACAGAAATGTGAACTGAATAATCAATCCAAAAAAGCAAGGATGCAAACTTGTCACTTTATGGTGAAAACTGGCATTTGAGATGAAGTAAGAGTAAGTGCAGCACTGGGTTCATTTATACGCGAGCAGCTTGTGATGCTTTTTTTTTTTTTTTTTTTTTTTTTTACATATTTGTAATGAGAAAAGTCCATAAAAAAAGCTTTAAGATTTTCCTGCAGTTTTCTGCCAAAATAAAAATCCAAGAAATTAGACATTAGTATTGCAAATATTATATATTGTATATAAATATTACTATTGCAATTTTGCTATTTTTATGCAATATACAATTATTATTATTATTATTATTATTATTATTATTATTATTGATTTTATATTATAGTACAGTATTATTACAATAGTAATTAATTAATTTAATTTATTTTATATATATAATAATAATATATAATTATAATAATTTTAATTATTTATTAATATGAACATTTTAATTATTATTATTATTATTTTATTGTTAATACTATTTTATAGACATTTTTTATTTTACGGTACAGTATGTTTACTATAGTATCTCTTCATTAATTTGTTCTTTTTTATTAATTAAATGAAAGAAAAATTTTACATTTAAATAATACTAATAATAATATCAATTATTATTAATATTCAGTATAGTCATAATGAATTGGTTTTAAATCAGATGTTTTAAACTTTTTTTTTTTTTAAGATTGTGTATATAAACTCAACTAAATTGAGAGTTTAAAGGTCTCAGTTTTGCATCTTGGTTACATTTTTACCACTGATGAGTTTGCATCCCTGAAGAAGAAATTAAGCTGAATAATCAAACAAATCACAAATAAGAGCGAAAGAAAACAGAAATCATGCAACATGATCACAAAGCATTTCGAGAACACACAGCTCACATTGTAAAGGTCAAGATGAAATCAAATGTGAATTCAATAGTCATCTGACCATACAGTTCAGTTTGACAGATCAGTTCAGTCTGAGCTAAATTCAACAGAAATGAATTTATATGGTTTATGATATGCAGAAATGCTATGTTTTTCATACCTTTTTGTTTGCACCCTTTTGAATACAAACCATGAGAAATGACAAAGTCGAACTACAATGCAATTAAATTCATTAAGAAAAATAGTTAGAAAAGCTCAAATGTAAAGTTAAAAGGCACAATAATCCATTTAGCAGAGAGGAAAGGAAAGTGCTTGTGTTGAGAGGTTGCACGTTCATAAAGTCAAAGTGCTTTGTGGTTTTGATGCTCGTGATCACAGTGGAAATAATTACAGGGAAACGATTATTCCAGAATTGAGGCAAATCAAGCAGAAACGGGTTGATCTTTGATTCCTCTAAATTGGGTTATTATGCTAAGTTGATATGCACAGTATCAGATTGTTGATGATTCAGAGCCGACCTCCTCCGTATCACCCGCTGCCTCCCTCCATCGTCTTTTAAAAAGCTTTTTTTTTTGCAGTTTCCAGAGTGTTTTGTGTTTATCTGCATGGAGATAACGTGTTTGTTCCCTCGCTTTGAGGATTAGCCTGTTTCACACTTCCAGAGCTTTCACGTTTGCGTTCACAGGCAAAACTCATTTCCATTGAGTTCCAATAGTGGCCAAGGTCTGGAGTCTGCTTCTTTTTAAATATTAATATGAATTAAATATTGTTTGAATGTTTGTACTTGTTTTAGAGCAGATTCACACATCTGACAGCACTCTCGCTATGAGGAAGTTCCAGCAACATCCGCACAGCTTCAGGCGCTTTGGGTCTCTTTCTAAACTAAACTGCTCAGTCATGTCGTTCCCTGTGTCAGATCATTTAGTTTGTGTCCTCTGTCTGTTCGCTCCGGCTCTCAAAGTGAGAACTACAGCGTGTAGTGCTGGGAAAATCAGCTTTTGTCAGTTCACTTCCCTCACAGACCTTAACTCCTTTAGTTTCTGTCAGAGACACTTCTGTCATCTCACTAATATTTATCTCATTCACATGCCTGACCATCATCATAAAACCACTCATTTTCATATTAAAACCCATATATTTAACATGCTGCTTACATGTGTTTATTATGTTGTTAGCATGTTTAGCTTGTTGCTTGCATGCTTTAACACTACGGTAGCATGTTTTTAGCATGTTAGCCACATGGCTAGCAAGTTTTGACGTTGTTAGCATGTTTCTAGCATGTTTATCAAGTTGTCATCCTGAATTAACATGTTGTTAACATGTTGCTACCATGAATAAGCACTTTGCTAGCATGTTTAGCATGTTGATTCCATGAATTAGCATGTTGCTAGCATGTATCTAGAACATTGTCAGCATGAATTCTACCATGTTTCTAACATGTGTACCAACTTAACCTGAATGAACATGTTTTTAACGTGTTGCTAGCATGTTTTAACACATGGTTAACATGTTAAGCATGTTATTGACATTAAATTGAATGCTATTATAATGTTTCTAGCACATTTAACACATTATTAGCATGAATTGTCATGTTGTCATGTTTTGGCACATTGCTAGCATGAATTATCATGTTTCAGTACATTGCTAACATTTTAGCATTTTGCTAGCAGGAATTAGTATGTTGCTATCATGTTAAGCATGTTGTGAACATGTTGCTAGTATGTTTATAGCATGTTGAGCTTGTTGCTAGCATGTTTTAAAACTGATACCAAAATGCTAAAACATGCTAGTGATGTGTTAGATCATGTTAATTGCATGTTAAAACATGCTAGCAATGTGCTAAAATATGTCATCTATCTGTCATTTTCCCAAGTGAACCTAATGATGTAGCACTGCACATTGCACGTGTCATCATTATTAATTATTATTTATTGCACATTACCGTGTTGAACTGGGCTGCTCTGTTACTGTGATTTTGGAGTAAAAGTATCCACCTTATTTTTACCATAAGGTCTCATTCACTTCCAGCTATTGTTAGCTGTACACAGCAGCTTTTTTGCTGCTTGATATTGCAAATTGGTGTGTCTTACCATATTTTTTTAAAGTATTATCTTAATTATGAATACACTGGTTTGTAGAGCAAACAGTTTTACCGTTTACTGTACGTTGCTATTCTTCTTGTTATTTCCCTTCAGTGGCTAACAAACCAGAAGTCTCTCACATTCACGGAAAATAGCTTACTTCCGCGTTGAAAAATAAGGTGGATACTGTGTATATGATTATCTGGGAAATAACAGACAGAATAACCTGGTTTCATTCTAATGGGAATACACAATATCTTTGTCATTTTAATATATTGAATTTGCATTGTGTTGAATTTCACTGTTCTTGGAAACAATCTGTGCTGGGAATAAGTATGACCTAATCAGTTTTGACTAAATGCAAATTTGTTTTTTTTATGTATATTATATAATGGAATACATAATAAGGATAAGATGAGAAGTATGCTAATGTTATAGCCGCAAACCAGTAGCGGAATCATCTTTACCCTGCAGTCGTGTATTTATTTTTCTTGTGAAACAGGTCAATTTTGTGCTTCTCTAAGCTCAGGAAAAGGATAATGACAGCTGACCTGTCACAGACCCATTATAGAAGTCCTTATAATCAGTGGTGTGATTATTCAGCTTTCTCAGCCTGTTACTTTCCGAAACTCTTTCATTGTCTCTTCATTTCCATGGTGAAAATGGATAGAATGTGCAGGGAATCATCAGATTAGTGCTGAATTTAAAATGTAGGTGTAAATTGATCACCTTGGCTAAATGCACTGCTGTCTGCTTCCCTATTTAGATGCACTGACCATTTTTACACAGTTCTATTGATTAAAAGCCAGAGTAGATGAACTGATGTAGGCATGTTTTGTCCATCATTTAAAAATCGCAAGTACTATGTATGTATACCAGCAGGTTGAACTCTAAACACTTGGAAACCTAAGATATTATCTCTAACTTAAATTGTCATCAAGATCCTGATTGGATCCTGCCAGGATTTAGCAGAAATAGCGTGTGTACTGTACATTAGCAAATACTACATCATGCAGCAGTGTTGCAGATTTGGCAAATAAAAAAAAAAAATACATTGGATAGTGGTAACTTAAACTAATCAAACCAAGAACAAAATGAGAATTAAAATTGAAATTCCTAAAACTCTGTTGGGGACCCAAACTGTAACAGGTATCATGCATATAGAAAAAATAGCAATGCCATAAAAAAGAAATGAAATGGCTTGTGTGTTTGATATTGAGTAGGCAGTTACAATGATGCCCAGTGAGTCAGTCAAATGACACTGTTTTAAGATTGCATACTTGGGAGTCAAGTGGCCATGAAAGTTATTATTTGATGTATCTCAAATACTGTTAGGATGGAGAAAGGAAAGATCCTTCTGTTGAGGTACAGTGACTATGAAAGTTCAGGAAGTGATCTTATGCCTCTTTGTGATTGTACCATGAGTCTTCACTCACTCACTGACAGCAGACTACCGCAGGGAGCATAAACTTATAGATATGAGTGTAGGTAAGATAGTGTTGACATGTCTAGATCTATGCACCTGCTGTGGGGCTGTCAGGTTGAAACAAGAAGTAGCAGTGCTAAAAAAATCCATGTGCCAGAATGATCTTCTCCAGCGGTGTTGCGTAAATTGAGAAGAGAAGTGGGCCACGCACCGAACCCTGCGGTACCCCAGTGATCGGTTGATGTGACTGTGACACTCCTTCCCTCCAAGATACCCTGAAGGATCTACAAGTGACATAGATCTCAAGCCAGTGGGGTGAAGTTCCTGCGATGCCCGATGGACAGGAATATTTTGGGATTTACTGTAAAGGCAGTAGGACAGATGATCTAGAGGCAGCTCTTTGCAGCCGCGGGGCTTTAGTGACATATAGCATATTTTCTGTGGTTTCCGTGTTAAATGATTTATAGAAAACCTGTTGGTTTAGAAAGAACTCTGCTTGGTTGTATGGTCTGTATATATGTGATATAACTCTTTGAATGAAGTTTGCAAGGAGGTTTTCATGCTTGTTTGTGTGTACATGTGCAGGTTTCTGCGATCTCTGACTCGCTCCCTGCCTCTATATATGACTTTGGCGTGGATCTTCTCAGTTGCATTGATAGTCAAGGGTGTGGTTCAGGAGAAGGAGGCTCGTCTGAAGGAGACTGTGAGGATGATGGGATTGAAGAGCTCCACCTACTGGCTGAGCTGGGCCATCAGCAGCACATTGCCCCTCGCTGTCAGCGCCGCACTGCTCACTATTATTCTCAAGGTGATTAATGCTGATTCACTGCCATTCACAAACACTGCGGTACACTGGATCCAAGAACTGATCTGGAGTACACTGGATCAGAGAGCTTCCTCAGCTTTGCACTAGTAGTGGTTCATAAACATTTTAGCCTGTCCTGCTGAAAAGATGACAACCCGGTTAGACTCGGCTTAAATTCCAAGATAGTCTTAACTGGTTTTTAATAGACAGTGATGATCTATTAGTTGCTCAAGCTGTTGCTGTTGCAACTAGACCAACGTGATGAGCATGTTGAGGCCAAAAAAAAAAAAAAAAAAAAAAAAAAAAAAAAAAAAAAAAAAAAAACCTTTATACCATTATGGGCCTCAAGATGATCAAAAAAAATAAAAATAATCTTTAAATTTAGGTAAAACAACTAAAATCATCTAAATTTAATTCACCCGCAGACTTCTGAAATTCTATAATTCAGTATGTTTAATTGATTTATCAGTTTAGTACACTTATTTCCATCATGTTTTCATATTTAACATTTTGGATAGTCAAAAAGGTTGGGAAGTGCTGCTGTATACTGGTTACCAAAAAAATATCACCAGTTATTATTTACAGTCTATACTTTGCCAGTTGTTCATTGAACCTGCATCTAAATGTAGTAATGACTAGAGGCATAATACATAAACTGTAATAACCAAATGCAGACTGATTTTTGCTGCTTACTCATTGTAAGTGTAATGTATTGATTGCGCGTAGTTCTTCAGTCTTAATTAGTAGGAATGTAAACATGAAGGCCATTACACCTAATGTACTCTGAAAAAAAAAAACTGCTAACTTTATAATAAAGGGCTATTTCTACATTATTTAACCCATGAAATAGTTTTATTGGTATAAATTAATGTATTTAGGTTAATTCAGTGATGATAAACAATTTTTTTTGATTTTATTAAAATTTTTTTAATTTGGTTTTATTTTGTTTTATTTTGGTTAGGATTATTATTATTATTATTAATATTATTATATTATTATTATTATTAATAACTTTTTATTATTATTATTATTATTATTATTATTATTATTATTATTGTTTTAATTTTTTTCAGTGTGTGCAAACAAACTGTCAGTTTACATGCAGTTATCAAAATATTATTTGAATCCAGGCAGGGATATGAATTTTTCGAACATTTCATAGCAAGTAGCATATGAAAGCAGGTCAATTTAAAATGAGATATTTTTTCTACTATTATAAATATTTTCTTGTGCATCCCAGAAATTGTGTCCGCCTAATATCCCAACTCTCATTTGGAGTCTCATTCAACGATCTTTACACCCTTTCGTTTTTCCTCCAATCCGTAATTTTATCATAGAAATTGATTAAGAGCTAACAGAAGCAAACAACTTGCATTCACTAACACATAACCGTGAGGTATGTTACTAAAGCACTTTATCATGAAATTAATGATAGCAATCATTTAATTTATTAATACGCCAGTCAACCCATGGTGAACCACTGCGCTGGAGTGTCAAAGCTGGTGTCAGATCAGATGGTGCAGTGTTTGTGAATGGACAGTTTTGGTCGGGCAGCGTGACTCTGTGTGAGACCAGCAGGTTCAAGAACATGACAGATGAGCTTATATTTGAGTGCACCCATGATTTATTTAGCTCAACCCACCAGAGCCATGATGCCCACCGCTTAATCAATCACAGATCTGTCTTTAATCAGCTCTCTCTCTCTCTCTCTTTCTCTCTCTCTCTGTCACTGCTCTTGACAGATGTAATCTCTTCTCTCAGATGCATTCCTTTTCAGTGTGTTGTTGTGCTTTGTAATTATCAGGTTGTATTATTAATGCATCCATGGAAACACAAACACAACGTTCATTAGAGGTTCTGAAAAGCTTTCACGTGGATACGACCGAATGTCTTCACGATCCGTAGACGAATCCATCTTTTGTATCAGCAACTGTTTGACAATAACAATGTGGCTCCATTATTTTTCTGTCCTCTTCTCTCTCTCTCTCTCTCTCTCTCAGTATGGAAAGGTTCTGCGATACAGCGACCCGTCTGTGATCTTTGTCTTCCTCCTGGTCTTCTGTGTGGCCACTGTCATGCAGTGCTTTTTCATCAGTGTGTTCTTCTCTCGGGCGAATCTGGCAGCCGCCTGTGGGGGCCTCATTTACTTCCTGCTCTACCTGCCTCATGTGCTTTGCTACGCCTGGAGGGACGTCCTGGGCTTCGGCGCCAAGATTGCCACGGTGAGACATTCAACACACCTCTGCACCAAGCCTGAGATCTCGTGACCTAATACACTGAATCATCAGATGCTGAAAGCAGATCCAGAGTCAGGAGTTCTGAAAGAAGTGCACTTAATTGTACTGAATGGGCGCTTGTAGTGCACTTCAAATCTTACAAGTTTATAAAAAAAATAAAATAAGCATGCATATAAAGTAAATAAAAGACCACTTAAGTCACTTAAACAGTGAAGCTTTCATCAGTGTTATATTATATAATATCAAATTAAATGTTTTAAATCATCATATTTTAATAATCTTTTGTTGTGTTTTAAAGAAGAACACTTATTCTGATGTATTGACTAATGCACTAAACCACTTGTTGATAACTTGATGTTCATTTTAACTAATGAATTATTCAGTATTACATTTAATATATTTTAAATGCACTGATTTGGAACTTCGTCATTTCAAATGTTTAATTGCAAATGTTTAAGTACTCTTTAACCATATTTCAAAGCCAGTAGACATAATTGTGAAATTGCATATAAATATGTACTACTTAAGTCCTACTTAAGTGGGCCAGAAACACTCTGGAGTTGCATTTAATTTATTTTTTTAAACTATAATACATTTTTTTATTTTAATTGCATTTAACATTCACTTAAGTGTCTGAAAACATTATATTCGGTTCACACGTCAGTATATTTGTTTTAAAATATATTATATGTGTAATAAATACTCTTATTAAAAGTATGCTAAAGTGTAGTTTTTGTAATAAACATTTTATTTTTATTTTTATTTATTTATTTGTTTTGCTAAAAAAAACAACAACAAAAAACAGATATAGCAAGTATAACAAAATTAAGTATATTCTTTTAATCCATATTATTTCTTTAAAAAGTGCTCATTTTAAAAAAAGTGTTACTTCTTTTTTGGCCAAAAAATAAAAATTATAATAAAATACAGCAAAGCCCAAGATCTGCCCAGGATCATGAAACAAAAGAGAAGAAAAATGTGTACTTTTTACAAGTATTATTTGACCTGTGTGTTAATGCGTCACTTACTCACACAGACTGAATGAAGCGCTCAGCTCTTCTTAAGGTACAAATCCACAGGATGAGATTCAGATCTTCTCTAGAGGAGCTCCTCCATTCATCTCCAGTGAGGATGTACATTAGTACAAGAGAGAGTGATAGCGATGACCCGCACCTGAAGAGAAGAGCAATGCATGGGCACTTTTGCCCTTTGAGAAAGAGAAAGACCAACTAGATGACTTACAGCCGCACTTCCGTCATTGTGACCAATCAGAGTGACCTTTATCTCACGCGAAGAGATTCGCTCTATTCAGCAGTGTGTGGATGTCTTCCTCTTATCTGTGTGTGTGTGTGTGAGAGAGAGAGCGTCTTGGCATTCAGGCGCCACTGTCTAGTCTAGATGAATGAACCTGCAGGCCCATTAATGTGAATCCAACCAACACACACACACACACACACACACACACACACACACACACAGGCGCGCACGCACGCACACACACACACACACACAGGCGCGCACGCACACACATACACACACACACACACACACAGATAATGTTTACTTTGAAATTGTGGATGGCAGTAATGGCAATGTTTTGATCTTATATTCATACCAGAGTAAAAATGCACATGGCGGGGGAAAAATTTACATTTATATTAATGGCATGGATCAGATGTGCGTCTGACCTCTCCGTCTCCATCCCAACAGAGCCTGCTGTCGTGTGTGGCGTTCGGATACGGCTGTGAGAATTTCTCCCGTTATGAAGAGCAGGGCATCGGCATTCAGTGGAGCAACATCCGGGTCAGTCCGCAGGAGAACGACCGCTACTCCTTCATCGTCTCCATCTTCATGATGCTGTTCGACGCGTTCATTTACTGGATGCTCACCTGGTACATCGAGAACGTGTTTCCGGGTACGATGCTCTGAAGCCATTCATACACCTAGAAAACATCTCATATTTATTTTTTCTTAAACATTTGAAATAAAAGTATGTATCACGTGGCATAAGATTTTGAAAGACATCTTATGTTCACCAAGGCTGCATTTATTTGATCAAAAATACAGTAAAAAAGTGAAATATTATAACAGTTTAAAAAACGTTAATGTTTCTTGAGCAGCAAATCAACAAATTAGAATGATTTCTGAAGATCATGTGACACTGAAGACTGGAGTACTGATGCTGAAAATTCAGCTGCGCATCACATAATTCAATTACATTTCACAATATATTCACATAGAAAACAGTTATTTAAAACTGTGATAATATTTCACAATATTACAGTTTTTACTGTATTTTTAATCAAATCAATACAGCCTTGGGGAACAGAAGAGACTTAAAAATGTTAAAACATAACTTTGAATGTCATGTCTTTCTTCAGGTCAGTATGGCATCCCGAAGCCCTGGTATTTTCCCTTCACTTCTTCATACTGGTGCGGGACTCCGGTGGGATCTGATGCCCATCCTGACCTGCTTCATGAGCTGGAGAATCAGAGCGGTAACACACACACACACACACACACACACACACACACACACAGCATGCAGATCTGAACAGACGATTCCCCGTCAGAATCCAGCTGAATGAACGCGTGTGCTGCAGGTTACCTGGAAAAACCTCCGCCTGGGATGAAGCCTGGAGTCTGTATCAGAAACCTGGTGAAGGTCTATAAGACGGGAAATAAACTGGCTGTGGACGGACTCAGTCTGGACTTCTATCAGGATCACATCACCTCGTTTTTAGGACACAACGGAGCTGGAAAAACCACCACCATGTGGGTTTCACACAGTCTTGCACGTGCCTCATACACCTTGAGTGACAGTCGTAGGCAATAAAACACTAGATGTTCTGGACCCCGTCAAAGTTCAGTTCATTTGGTTGAAAGTTCAAACTGTTGTTTTCGGGAACTGGAAATCTCAGTCTGGTTCATGCTGCAGAGTTTTCACAGTTTAATTTATTAATTTATAAAGCACATTCCAAAACGACAGAAGTTACTACCAAAGTGCTGTACAGAGGTATTAAAACAAAAATAAAAACAACAATAGAACAGAATGAAAATATAATTTGCAATATAAGCTGAAAAGATTTAGATGGAAAACTTAAAAAAAAAAAAAAAAGAAAAGAAAAAAATGATTATAATTTCTTCACTTAAACTGTATCTATAATTATTTGAAAGAATACAAATACTAAAATTAAAACTGAAATATAAATAAAATTAGGAAATACATTTATTAAATAAAATATTTAAATTATATAAATACAATGAAAATCTGTATGTTATGTTTTGCAAGTTATGTGTATGCATAGTTAAGGAACTATGCAATCGTCTTTAAAAATACCTCATTGCATTAGATAGAAAATATGAAAGTGAAATCTACAAACAAATGATGCTGGACTAACTTTTCTGATCCACTTTTTAAATCATTTTTAAGCCGCTTCTCTCACAAACACAGATGTAGTTCATCACATTAGCTCCAGAGTTTACAAGACTCTAGTCATTTCAATTGAAACTATGCATTTGCATCTAACTTCATTGTGTGAATTGTTTTAATTGAAATGTAATGTTTATTTTTCTTGTTTCATCAGGTCGATACTGACGGGTCTGTTCGCTCCCACCTCGGGTACGGCTTACATTAACGGCTACGACATCCGCTCGGACATGGACACCATCAGGACTCACCTGGGAATGTGTCCACAACACAACGTCCTCTTCAACGAGTAAAACCTCCTCCACAAACACAGACACCCACACGAGAAAACAGATCCAGTGTTTCATTTGTTCAAGATCTGAATACTGAAAAAAATCTGACAAGGTTTGACAGCTAATGCCAGAGTTTACCAAAACAAATATCAAAAAAAAAAAAAAAAAAAAACCATGAATAAAAAAAAAAAAAAAAACTTAAGGTAATCACAGTTCAAATCCAAAATGGTTTTACATCCAAAAAATATTTCAGAGCTGCAGGCAATCACAGTTCAGTTCAGTTCACACACTTTCACTTTCACAATTCATACATATGCATGAGAAACACAGGATACGCATCATGCATGACAAAGAATATTAGCTTTCTTCACATGAATATTTTAGTTAACCTGCGGATGTGAATATTTTCACCCAACTAATAGCCTGTGTCATTATCGTTAATAAAAACTATTAATAATGATTTAATTTTAATAAATCGGACGTAAAATATAAATAATAGATAGAAAAACCTAAACTTGGAAAACCTAAATGAAAATGAGAAATGTTACTTTGACAGCTAACCTAAATGATTTGAAGTGCTAACATTATAATATATATCAAAACAATAAAAATAAATAAATAAATACAATGAAAAAGAAATAAAAAGAAAAGCTTATAAAATTACAAAAAAAAAAAATATTTAAATGAAAGTTGAATAAAAGCTAACTAAAATATTAATAAATACTATAATACTATATGAATAATACTAAAATAATGCTGAAATATTTGAGCAAGATATGAAATCAATGACATAAGATATTAATTGTACACATGAGCGTTTTATGAACAATTACCTGAAAACTCATCTCCTCTAAATATAAAATAAAATATAAATATTAGATGACAAATCTACATTTAAAACAAAATTTTAAATTTTGCCTTGACAGGCAACTTTAATTAGTTGAAGTGTTAAAATGACTAAAATTAAAACTGAAATATAAAGCTAAATAGAACTATAAAAAAACAGAAAAGAATGAATACAAATTAGTATATTTTATTATTATTTATAAAATAATAATTATAATAATAGTATTATATAATAATATGTTAAATAATAAAATAGAAGAAAGCAAAACAAAATGATAAAAACACATAACAGAATTTCTAAAACTTTAGCTAAAATTAAAATCAAAACAGAAAATATGCTAATAAATGCTACTGTAAATTAAAAATATTACTAAACACTAATAGCATGTAAATAATACTGAAATAATACCGAAATCAGTTGCGTAAGAAAGTAGTTCTACACAAGACCGCTTTACGAACAAAAACTTGAAAACTCATCTGTCCTCCTCTCCTGTTTATACTTGTTTATGACAAATGATTAATTCTATATTTCTGCACAAGCACTGTATGTGTGACTATTGCATATGTTCTGTCTGTGTGTATATAAGTTAACATTTGTTCATGTTTGTGTGTTGTTTGTTTCAGTCTAACAGTGGAAGAGCACATTTATTTCTACGCTCGTCTGAAGGGCCGGAGCTCTAAAGAGGTGAAGAAGGAGATCGATCAGATGATTCGAGACGTGGGTCTGCCTCACAAACGCAAAGACCTCGTCAAGAACCTCTCAGGTGTGTCTGCATCAGCGGCGCTCATGCGCTCTGCTCGCACTCTTTCTGTGGAGATTTGCCAACTGTCTGCTGTCTGTGTGCAGGTGGGATGCAGAGGAAGCTGTCGGTCGCCATCGCGTTCGTGGGAGGATCCAATGTTGTGATTCTGGACGAGCCGACAGCGGGAGTCGATCCGTATGCACGCAGAGGCATCTGGGATCTGCTGCTCAAATACAAAACAGGTGAGAGAAATTAACCCCTGGACAGAAAATGGGGCGAGTGTTGCATTGCATCAGGACATATATAATGTGCATTAACAACAAACTGTAGTCCAGAAATCCTGCATATGAGTGAATTAAGGTGCAGTCACAATTTCCCCAAGTTGAAAAAGTTAGGTGCACGGTTTAAAAAAATAAAATAAAATAGTGGTGCAGTCAAAATGTATTTATTTTTTTAGTAAAGGGATACATGGAGACATTTAAAACAAAACAATATGATGCATTATAAAATAAAATGTACAGTTACACTTTATTTTAAGGTGTCCTTGTTACAGTGTAATTATACATATAGGTACTGAGTAATATTTATTAACTACATGTACTTACTATATGGTTAGGGTTAGGATTTCTGCATGTAATTATGCATAATTAATTGTTATCATAATAGTAAGTACATGTAATGTGTAACAAGGACACCTAATAAAGTGTAACCAAAAGTACTTTAGGTTTTTAAATATCTCTGGTTTAAACTGTTTTTTTTATATATTATATATATATATATAGATATATATTATTATATATAATATCATATATATATACATATAACACAACAAATAATATACTTTATGCAAATGTGGGACTTTTTATTATACAGGCTGATACACCGGGATATTTTGAAATGGTACCATTGCTGTTTTATTCAAAGTAATGAGGAGATTAAATATGCACTTTTAAATCACAACATATTGCAATATTAACATATTAAAGTAAATCAATTTCATCGACAGTGATCATAAGCAGTAGTGTGCAGTTTTCATTAATTGTGAATTGCTCAGAAAGAGCATGCAGTAGTGCCGTTGTTGTATTTTGAAACAGCACTCACATTTATTTAATTCAGTTATACTACTTAGTTATTAACAAGACTTATAAGTTAGAAATTCTGCATATATAGGTATAATGCATGAAGCACAACACATATATATCACATTCAATATATATATAATATAATATATATATTAATATATACACAAAACAACAATAATAAACTTTATGCATAATGTGGGACTTTTTATTATGCATAGGGCTGATACACCGGGACTCTTATTTTGAAATGTCAACCATTGCTGTTTATTCAAAAAGATGAGGGAGATTAAATATGCACTTTTACAACAAGTCACAACATATTGCAATATTAACATTATAAAGTAAATCATGTCTTTATTCATCGACAGTGGATCATAAGCAGTAGTGTGCAGTTTTCATTAATTGTGAATTGCTCAGAAAGAGCATGCAGTAGTGCCGTTGTTGTATTTTGAAACAGCACTCACATTTATTTAATTCAGTTATACTGACTTTAGAAGTTCATTAATTACCAAGATTTATAAGTTTAGAAATTCTGCAAACTTTGGCAGGCAAACGCAGGTCCACTGTCTAATGCATGAAGCACAACACACACAGAAATCACATTCAAACCAAGCAGCGTGGGGAACTTTTTCATCCTCACATGAAAGTCGCCATCGCACAGACTCCTATAGAAATGACTGATTTTGCTCACAAAAAAAAGCTGCTTTTTTAGGATTTTTTATGTTTTTCTTGTATGTTTTGTGTTTTTGTTTTGCAGATGTGAAAATTTTTTGTGGAGAAAATTTTTAGGTGATAAGGTCAGTTTCCAGGGATGCACGTTTACATTCATGCATTTAGCAGACAAATTAAACAAAAGTGGTCAGAGAGACAACAACATTCATAATATACAATGCCAGGTTTACTAGACATCTAGATAAGGATGAAAGCTAGAGAAGAGGACGAATCAGTTGAATCAGATGCGTCTATATAAATACAGTGCAAATGGATGTTAAAGAAATTGCAGCAGGACATGATCATCGGGGATAAGAGCAATGTTGGTTATCTTGGTCACGGATGTCAGGAAGAGATCAAAGATGACCGGAGCTGTTACACATCTAGAATCTCCGAATCTCACTCTCAGCTGTCATGGATCTGCTGCAGAAATGTGGCAGCCCTTTCCATCTCAGTCCAGAGAACATGGTGATCAATGGTGTCAAAGGTCCTGGCAGGTCAATAAAAGCAATGATCCGGTCTGAATCCCGTCTCTGCGTCTGTCAGCGGTAGAGCGATCGTTTCTGAAGGTGCGCTGTAGGACGTATGGGGTTAAAGCGCTGGAGCAGAACATCATGACTCTCTCAGTAGCTTATCTGAGATGCCACAACTGCTTCTTTCTGTCACGCTTTCTCTTATGAATTGTGACAGTGCTCTTTCCAGTTTTGAGCAATGATTTGGTGCCTACATGCTGTAAAGGTGAAGACTTTGTGCAGTGGGTCCTCAGGCCTTGTCTTGTCCTTCTTATGCTGCTCCTGGAGCGCCGGCGTCCTGCAGAGTTCAGCTCTGAGCGGCTCCAGCAAACTGAGGAAGTGTTTAGTGATCCTGTAGACCTTGATTAGCTGGTTCAGGTGTGTGTGTGTGTGATCGGGGTTGGAGTTAAACTCTGTGAGATCACAGGTAACAAGGGATGTTCTCAGAGCTTTCTGGTAAGGTTCTCTCAAACGTTCTCCCAGTGACGTTAATAGAACCTTTTTTCAGAGTTACCTGGGGTTTTAATTTTCCCAAACGTTAGCATAGAAACATTATATATACTTTGTTCATGGCGCTTTATATATATATATATATATATATATATATATATATATATATATATATAAAGCGCCATATATTTAAATGTTACTACTTTTTTATGTTTTAGAACATAAAGATTTAAAATAATAAAAAAAAACAATATATACATAATGCATGGAACATTTAAATTTTTTGAAAATGTTCAAGTTTTTAAATGTTACTACATGTTTTACAATGTTTAGATGGACGTTCAAAAGTAACATTCCCTTAAAAAAAAGGTTTTAAATGTTCAGTGAACAATCAGAAGTAACATTTTCAACTTAATGTGAGCATTAGCAAATGTTCCAAGAACACACACACACACACACACACACACACACACACACACACACACACACACACACACATACATATATATATATATATATATATATATATATATATATATAATATATATATATATATATATATATATATATATCTCACGTGTGAAACTCAGTCCAGCCCTAATGGCAGCAGATCAGATTCCAACATGTGTGCAAAGTTTCAAGAGTTTTCAAGTATGTTAAGGGCCCAAAACCCCCCAAAAACCTTGAAAATAATGCTAATAATAATAATCCGTAGAAAAACAATATCTAATGAAATATGATACAAAAACTAATGAAATATCATACTTTATCATGAATTAGAATGGATCAATTTTAAATGTAATTGACATTCAGAAACTGTGTTTGAATAAACAAATAAATAAGTGGAGATGGAAAAAAAATTACATTTATCTATTATGGTACCTTCGCATAAAGTGATATATACTATATAGCAAATCTCAAGTGCTTAATTGCTTGTAAATGTCACTATATTATCATCCAGCTGCTTTGAAACCTTGTGTATTGTGAAAAGCTCTATACAAATAAATTTGATTAATTGGACTTGATTGATTTAATTTGACATGCGGATGGATGATACACACAGAGACAGCTTCGTGTTGAAGAGCTGCTAACGACTCATTTAATCACATAATGCTCTCTCTCTCTTAGAATCCATACAAGTGTAGATGTCAGCATATGTCTAAAGGATTGAGTCAGTTGATGCAGTTCAGTCACTCTGCGAATGTTATTCTCTGTTCTTCATTATTACTGACTTTTCACTTGGCTTTTTGGTATTGTTCTAACACTGTTCCGTAGTGTTTCTTACTTCAGTATCTTTGTTGTGTTGTGTTTATTTGTCTTGTAGTTTCTTACGTCCCATATTTGAGGTGCTGAGATGTCAGCGTTAAACTCTGCTGCACTGTGGAAGCGTATTATACCAGTAATAAAAATATTACACTGTTAATTTATAATTATTGTCAATACTAATAAGTCCTGCGGTCCTCTGGGGACTGAACTCGCATATTCAGCCCATTTCAGCTGGATTGTGTGTGTAATTAGAGAGCAGCTGATGATTGTTTGATTAGTGCAGCTGATTATTTTCTGATTAATAATTAGGGAAAATGAATTGATGTGTACTAGTGCAGTTAATTGGGCCGAGAGTGGCCTTTTGTGCACACACACACACAGACACACACTAATTGAATAAGCAGTTTTTGGCATTTGCTGTAATTTAAAGTGTTTACATCCACAGGTGGTGAATAGCTGAATAACACTCAGATATAAAGCCAGAGCTTTTTTTGAAAGACGTCTCTTCGGCTCACCAGGGCTGCATTTGATTTATCCAAAATACGGTATAACCGTAATATTGTGAAATATCATTGCAATTTAAAATAACTGTTTTCTATGTGAATATATATTAAAATGTAATTTATTGCTGTGATTTTCAGCATCATTACTCCAGTCTTCAACTTAATTCAGATAACTTTGCATATATACAGACCTTAATTTGCACTTAAAGGTGCAGAAAGTCTTAAAGTCATGGCATTAAATGTTGCTTGCACTGCAACTAAATAAATAAATACATACATTTCTTCCTCATTATGTTTTTGTTTTGTTTTCCAATACAAATATCTAAATCAAGATACATTTACCTAAGATGCAAACTGAACATATGAAGTCTTATTTTCTGAGAAATTGGCCAAAATGAAGTGAGTTTATGTTTAAAACAAGAATACATATCTACCAACGGGGGATGAAAACTTGTTTTGCCATTGAAATGAGTTGATTATTCTGTTCTTGTTTTAATCAGACTCACTTCATTTTGGCCAGTTTCTCATGAAACAAGACTTCTGATTTCATGTCATGATGCTTCTCAAATAAATGTGTCAATTTAATAATCTTTAGGCATTTGCACTGGAAAACAAGACAAAAATACTGCGGAAGAACAATTCAATTATTTTTTTTTTTAAGTTACAGTATAAGCTAAATCCATATTTTAGTAAAGCAGAGATATTCTAGCTATTTGTGTAAAATGAATTAAAAAGTAATGGAGATCTGTTGTGTTTTCAGATGTTAAAGCATTACTAATACAAGACATTTATATTTGGAGATCATATTGATGTATTGTGTTCCATTCGATTTATTCTTCTTGCAGAAACCCACATACAGCTCTGCAACAAAGAGTTAAACTCTTTTTCCATTTCAAAGCTTTGTTTTTATAGCCAACAGACACTCATCGTGTCCAGATCGCTGCTTTACAGCGTCCAACATCAGCGTCTCTCAATATAAACACCAGTTTCTCTGCCAGGTTTTACGTCTGCCTTTGGGAAGCGCAGATGCATGATATTTTGTGATATTTCTGCTCTCGGCAAGTCAAAGGACAGACGCATTGAACTCCCACAGCCTCGTCACACAGGCAGAGCAGAAGTAATGCCGACGCTGAGCCCCGCGGGTGTCTGGCTTCAGCGGGAGCTCCGGCGAATACAAAACACGGGAAACTTTTCTATACCTGCAGAGAAAGAGTGAGATATAAAAGTGCCTATATATAGAGCGTGCTGTTTTCCAGTGCACCTGCACTTCAAACGCGTCCTATCCCATTCAAATGAGCACGGGCCCTTCAGAAATGCACGCTCTCTGCTGAACTTTGATGGTTTTCGCACACCCACGAGCGCTGAACGTGTGATTGTTTGATGTCTGTGTCTCTTGCAGGTCGTACCATCATCCTGTCGACGCATCACATGGATGAAGCGGATATTCTGGGAGATCGTATCGCCATCATCTCACACGGCCGCGTCTGCTGCTGTGGCTCCTCGCTCTTCCTCAAGAAGATGTACGGTAGAGGTTATTACCTGACGATCGCACGGGCCAATCAGGATCGAGTCATGGCACAACGAGCCCCATTGATTAAAGAGGTAAACCGGCCCTGACAGCACTGCAAAAAAAGGTCAAGCGTTTGTTCAGGTGACTTTATTTGTACCCTTAAGTAAATTAGGTTGCAGTGAACAAGTGCAGGCCTTCTACACACAACACAAACAATAAAATAGACAAAAACACAATTAGATAAATTTCAATAAAAATACAATATTAATAAAAATAAATAAATAAATTATTGAGGTACATGGTTTTCTTCGGGTTTTGTTTTGTTTTCCCATGTACACCTGCCACTGGTCCAAAAAAATAAAATAAATAATAATCATAATATTCATATAATATTCAATGATATCAATTTTTTAGAGTATAATCTATATACTATTATTATATTTATTAATTCTCTGAATTTTTTTTTTATATATATTATCAGATTTCATTGTATTTTTTGTTTAAGTTATAGTAATTTTGTTATGTGCTTTTCGTTATTAAACTTATTTCATTTCTGATTTTCATTTATTGTTATTTCATTTACTTTTTTTATCAGGTATTTATACTTATATACTTCAATTAACTCTTCTTGAAATTTTAACTAACAATTACAACATTGATAATATTTACAACAGAGGTGCCTAAATGATTTATTAATGGCCAAAAATGACATTATATTGAGGACTGTGGGCCAAACGTGTTGAATTATATCCAACTATTATATAATAAAATGTGCACTTTTTATCAACTTGACCTATTTTCAGCACATTTCAATAAAAAAAAAATAAAAATAATAATAAAAATAGAAATTAAGATATGCTTCGATACCATTTTTAGGCCCTGATTTGAGCATATCTGATTTACCATATTAAGAAATGACAAGATATGCACAATTTTTAAACCTCAAAGGGGATTCATTTAAAGGCACTGCTGTTCCTAGAGTGTTTACCTTGTAAAATGTCGAAAACAGTTAAACAACACTCAGGTAAAACTCAGGTTAAACTAGTTGAAATAGTTGACTAGTTATGTCCCATCCCTGCTAGCGACCATGTAGTTAAAGTCTTTAACTTTGCCTTCCATATTTCTTTGTGTTTGTGTCTGACAGTGTGATAAGTTCAGTGTGGATGAGGGCATTTGCAGTGACAGCATCAGCAGTCTGGACCCACCAGGTTCACACCTCACTCGCTCTCTAATGAACACACACACACACACACACACACACACACACACACACACACACACACATGGTGTCATTATGCAACTGTATGAATGTATTTTTCTGTTCGTCCTGATCAGACGTGGCGGATCTGAGTCGACTGGTGCGGCGGCACGTGCCGGAGGCCGAGTTTCTGGAGGTCGTAGGTCAAGAGCTGGTGTATGTGCTGCCCTATACAGGTGCCGCAAACGGCAGCTTTGCATCTCTCTTTAAAGAGCTGGATCTGGAGAAAAGCGCTCTGGCCGTCACCAGCTACGGGATATCAGACACGAGCCTGGAGGAGGTATATAGTGTTTCTACCACTTTACACCAATGCATCGGTTTGCATTTCACAATTGACTCTGACGAGCAAATGCAGCGCTGCAGATAGTTAGCTACAGCATTATTCAGTTGTGCATGACCTAATTAACATAAATGAGACAATCCTCCAGCTTCCCATCCCTCTATTTTACTGGAAACACATCTATTGCATGACATTTTCAGTTCACATCATCTAAAGGCTGATACCAAACAGACCTGCAAACCAGTCTTAGTTGAATTTATTTAGGAATTTAATTTTCAGTGCCACAGATGCAGAAACTAATTTTCATATATATAAAATTTCATGTTTTCAAAAAAAAATAATTGTGCTGTGAAATTGTGAAATATTATTACAATTTAAAACAAGTGTTTTCTATGTGAATATATTGTAAAGTGTAATTTATTTCTGTGATGCACAGCTGAATTTTCAGCATCATTACTCCAGTTTTCAGTGTCACATGATCTTCAGAAATCATTCTAATATGCTGATTTGCTGCTCAAGAAACATTTCTGATTGATTGATTGATTGATTTATTGATTGATTGATTGATTGATTGATTGTTGGAAAACCATAATTAATTTTTATTTTCATGATTCTGAGAGTACAAAAGAACAGCATTTGTTCAAAAAGGAATTCTTGTGCAACATTATAATTTATTTACTGACACTTTTGATCACTGCATCTTTTCTAGCTGAAGCTGTGGAGTAACAAAATTTCCTGTTGTTTAATTTCACAGATTTTTCTGAAGGTGGCCGAGGACACGGGTGTTGACATGGAATCTCATGGTAACCTCATATACATAATATTAATTTCATTTCACACTTTAATATACAGTATCACCATCTCCAAAGTTTATATAAGATGCTTGAAAATCCATATGACAAGTTATTGATATGAAATGTAATTTTAAAAGGATTATATCTCTCTCTAATAATAATTATATTAGTGATAATATACTCTTTAATGTAATATATACAGTACTTTATTATTTCTGTTTTTACCAGTTGTATTTTATGCCATTTTAGCATTCCTTTCTTTAACTGTTGCTGCATCTGTGTGAATGCTGCTGACACTTTGCAAAGCTGGACTACATGGTGACAGTTTCATAAAACAACTGCATTGAAATGTGCCGCTCAAACTCTTAAATTCAGATTAAAATGTTCAGGGATCTTGTTAAATGTGAACCCAGACCTCTCCTTTCTAACAGTGGGAACCTTTAGAAGGATATTCGGTTTATTTTAAGGGCCTTACGGTTCTCAGATAAGAACAGGTGACTCAAATAAGAGCTGTGATGAAGTGTTGCAATTGTACTCTCCTGTCTCATCTCAGAGTGTGTGTGATCATGTGTGTATGTGTGTTACTGCTTGTGCAGATAAGAACAGGCCAGATGAATAAGCTGAAAGTATCACACTCCTCCAAAATAACCTCTGCTGTGTGTTTGTGTGTGTGTGTGTGTGTGTGTGTGTGTTTTTGTGTGTGTGTGTGTGTTAATGTCTCACAGATAAGAAAAAAACTCTTAAACAGAAGCGCAGAAGCAGCTCAAGGATATCAGGAATACAGACTATCAGCTCAGCACTGGAATGCAAAGATGCAAACGCTGTGAAAAATGGTGCGCTCAAACATAAACTGACACATATATCTGCTACACGTTTATATGTGTATGGAAATAAACATACTTGTCCATTCTTTTACAAACCTATCTTTTGAAAAATTCAACTGATACTGAGAAAATAATGGCTTTGTGTCATATCCCTGCTCTGTATTTTTTCCTCCTTGTTTTGAAACAGATGCGAAGGTTAGATTCACTAGACGCGTGGAGGGTAAGTCAAAGTTCTTCCTCGTTTCAATCACTAAACATGTAATAGTAAGCCTGCTGTAGGCGTGAGCTAGCTGTAGTGATAAGGCAGCTTTAATAATTATGATTACTGTAAGCTGCAATATTGAGGTGGCTGTGAAAGTGAGTTATCTGTAACTACCGTTGAACAGTTTAGTTGTGCTACAGTAGTACTGTGGTACTCTAGTTTCAGGCTAATGGCGGTGTTACTGTATTTTCACAACTGTAACACTGTAATGTATGGATGTAAATATACAGCACTTAAACTGAACTTGAATGTTGATAATATAATACAAATAATTCATGTGCCACTGCCGTCTATGATTTGAGGCCAGTGCAGCAAGAAAGAGGGCACATGAATGTTGAGACAACTTTTCTGAAAATTACCTCCTTTTAACTATGCAGTGTCTTAAAATGCAAAACACATGATTCAAGACTGTAAGATGTGAAATAACATTCAAATAAATTTGTTTGGCACATATGTACATAGACCAGCCATTTAAAATAGCACATATGGAATATGTGTCAGCTCATAGTTTAGGTAGCTGTAATAGTCTGTAACAGTGTGGTAGCTAAAATAAGCGAGGCAGCTTTAATAGTTGAGTCAACTGTAATAGTTAAGGTAGCTGTAACAGTGAGGTAGTTTAGGTAGTTGAGGCAGCTGGAATATTGATGTGGCTGTAACAATGAAGTACTGTAACAGTGAGGTAGCTGTAACCGTGATAGCTAAAATAATTGAGGCAGCTATTATAGTTGAGTCAATTCATAGTTATGGTAGCTGTAACAGTGATTCATTTGTACATGACTTTAAAAGTAAAGTAGCTGCAACTGTGAGGTATATGAAGTAGCTGAGGCTGGTTTAATAGTTAAGGTTGCTTTAACAGTGTGACTGCTGTAACAGTGTGGGAGCAAACATATTTGAAGCAGATGTAATAGTTGAGTCAATTGTAACAGTTAATGTAGCTGTAACAATGAGGCACTGTAACAGTTAGGCGGTTGTAACAGTTAAGTAAGCTGTGTAACAGCGAGGTGGCTGTAACAGTGTGATAGCAAAGATATTTAAAGCAGGTGTAATAGTTGAGTCAACTGTAATTGTCAATTGTCAGTTGTAACAGTTATGTAGCTGTAACAACAAGGCACTGTAACACTAAGACGGCTGTAACAGTTAAGTTAGTTGTATAACAGTGAGGCGACTATAACAGTGTGGTAGCACAGATATTTGAAGCAGGTGTAATAGTTGAGTCAATTGTAACAGTTAATGTAGCTGTAACAATGAGGCATTGTAACAGTTAGGCAGCTGTAACAGTTAAGTAAGCTGTGTAGCAGTGAGGCGGGTGTAACTTTGTGGTAGCAAATATATATGAAGCAGGTGTAATAGCTGAGTCAGTTGTAACAGTTAATGTAGCTGTAACAGTGAAGCGCTGTAACAATCAGGTAGCTGTAACAGTGTGGCAGTTGTAACTGTGGGGTCAGTGAAGTACTTCAGATAGCTGTAATAGTTATGGAAGCTATAAAAGTGAGGCAGCTGTAAAAGTAAAGGTGGCTGTTACAGTGAGGTAGATGTAATAGTTAAATTAGCTGTAATATTTCACACTGTAGTTAGGCACTGTGTGAGGCTGTTTTTTTTATGTTACAGACACCCAGCGGCCCATGTGTGCGAATGGCAAAGGCTCGTACGTCATCATGGGTTGGTCACTGATCAAACAGCAGTTTTTAGCTCTTTTTATCAAACGTTTCCATCATGCCCGCAGAAGCCGGAGGGGAATCATCGCTCAGGTAAAACCATCAGACACATCAAATACCCCGTAAAACACTCTTGCACTTGTTTTCCTCCTTCAAGTAAATCACTCTTTCTCTATTTATCATTCTGTAGCTGTGTGAATTAAATAGGTTTAGGCAGGTCTGAGCTGCAGCGTGAATCCAAGCAAAACTGTTTAGCACCAAATGCACTGGCCCATCAAAAAAAATGCTTGTCTGTGAGTTCATGAATTTGTTCTTTAGCAAAGCGTGAGCTCAGTGCATTGTGTTTGAGCTCAGGAACTGAACGATGTGTGGTTCAAATTCCAGTTAAAGACTTCATGCAATGCTTGCATTTGTTAAACACACTTATAGCCTGTTAAAAAAATGAATAGGTGTATACCTATTTTTTTTTTCTTTTTTTTTCATACAAGTAATTGCATGGACACCAAAACTTTGCTTTCTGTGATTTATGCCAAAAATTGAATCAAATATTTCAGCTGCAAATTTATATCTGTTACTGCATGGTTTATGAAGGTCGTATGTACAGTATGTAATTGCAGGCCATGTAATGTTCTCAGCTCTTGGTCAAATAGCCATCATCATTGTGCATATTTTTAATTTTTTCATATTGGCTGGTGCTCGTCACCTTGGTTCTCTCAGGGGAAAGATGTTCCATTGTTTTCTCCTTCATTATTCCCGATGCGTTCTCCGTCTCCGGCACATTTACATTTTCCTCAGTGTAAACAGAGAGTGTTTGAATTGGGTGTTTGAATTAATTGGACAATCACGGAGTGTAATTAATCAGCTGGAGTGAAGCTGTGTCGTCGACTCCTATGCAGCATGTCTCGCTCTCGCAGGTTTTGTGTGCACTGGATTCGCTCCGTCTGTCAGCGGAGGGATGGAATGAAAGGAGAACATTTGGAGAGATAGCAGAGCGGAAGAATAGAGAGAAATTAATTATGCTGGGAATGAAGGGTGACAGTGCCAGTTTTTGAAAGTGTTCAGTCAAACCCTTTTACACTTTTAACTAAGCCAACACAAGCACATGAAACTCATCTGCCAGAGAGAGAGAGAAAGGAGGGGGGGCGATACGTTAAAAGCTCGAGCCAGTTTGACACATGGTGTTTCAGCACAAACCTGCATCTTGTTCACTAAGCACCCTCAATCCATTTACTTAAATTGCACTTTGCCTTAAACGTTCAATATGTGCATCTCAATGAATTTTACTTTTAAACTTGTATTCTGTTAGATTCTGATTGATAGACAGTTAAACTCCTATAAATGCTGATTTTTGAGTGTGTGTGTGTGTGTGTGTGTGTGTATCAGGTTGTGATGCCGGCGTTCTTCGTGTGTCTGGCTCTCATCTTCTCTCTGATTGTTCCTCCGTTTGTTGAATATCCCAATCTGGAGCTTCAGCCCTGGATGTATGGAGCTCCACAGAATACCTTCTATAGGTACACACACACACGTTTACTTGGTTAAATGTGGCACAATATGATTGATTGATTGATTGATTGATTGATGCATTAAATTGATCAAAATGACAGTAAAGACATTTATGTTACAAAAGTTTTATATTTTAAATAAATGCTATTTCTATTCTATTTCTATTTCTATTCATCTGTGAATCCTGAAAAATAAATTGTATCACGGTTTTCACAAAAATATTCAACTGATAATAATAATAATAATCAATAAATCAATCAATCAATCAGAAATGTTTTATGAGCAGCAAATCAGCATATTAGGATGATTTCTGAAGATCATGTGACACTGAACACTGGAGTAATGATGCTGAAAATTCAGCTTTGATCACAGAAATAAATTGCATTTCACTATATATTGACATAGAAAACTATAATTTTGAATTATAAAATTTTACTGTATTTTACTGTATAGTTGTTCAAATAAATGCAGACTTGCCGAGCAGAAGAGACTTCTTTCAAAAACATTAAAAAATAAACTTTTGCACAGTAGTGTACATTTAAAGCTAATTATAATAACTATATGAGACGCACTCATTTCCTTGGTCAATAACAAATCTTGTGTGTATGTTGTAGTTTTGATGATCCTGCTGTAGATCAGGTGGAGAGAGTGACGAATGCTCTGCTCAGTTCACCAGGATTTGGGACGCGCTGCATGAGCCCCAACCCCATACCGTAAGCATCACACACACACACACACACACACTTACCGTTCACCAGGATTTACACACTTACACACACACACACACACACACACTTACCAAGGTCATCGAACACACACAAACACACACACAGGTGTAGCAGCTGACCGTGTGTTTCCTGTTCCTCCTTCAGTAAATTACCGTGTAACCCAGCGGGAGGCACTGATTGGTTCACTCCCGCGGTGACTCCGTCCATCAGTGAGATCTTTGAGAAGGGAAACTGGAGCATGGAGAACCCGTCGCCAGACTGCCAGTGCGGCACACCGCAGCGCAGCATCATGCTCCCCGACTGCCCGTTAGGAGCCGGCGGTTTACCGCCACCACAGGTCAGACACACACACTATCACACACTGGTGAAAGGCCAGTGGCCGAAGTCCCATTCAGTTGCCAATTATTGCCTGCACATTGCTGATGCAGCTTTATGCCAATGGCTTCTGCTTGATTTTTGGACAAATGACAATTGTGTTGCTTTGAATTTTCAGTTTTGGGTGAACTATCCCTTTGACCAATAACATGTAGGTTCATTTTAACTAATGCATTAAAACCCTCTTGTTGTAGTGCAGGTCAATTTGACCCACAATCAATTTCCAAACTACTTAAAATACTGGTTAAGCTGTTTATTTCTTCATAAAAATTTGGTAAATATTTCTAATTTAGGGTCGTGAATGTGCACGCAAAGTTTCGAAACATAGATGCTTTTTAAGACTGTACAAATCTTGTGCATTGAGGTCAAATTGACCCTCCTTTGCAATTTGTAAAAAAGTCAGCCATTTGAAAAACCAGAAGACTTGTCAAATACTAAAATGTGAAATTATGAAATTTAAGTTTCAATGTTTCTTTGAAATTGAAGAATCGTCTTCAGAATCATCTCAGGGAAATTCACTGTTCACACACATACAATATTCACAATATATAAGATGTGTGGATTGTCAGAGAGAAATGGTTTGTCCAACTTCTCTGAACAGAAACTAATGAGCCATAAATAAACGATCAACAATTTCACAGCAGAAGGAACATTGTTCATCCAGGTGAAAACTGGTCTTGAGACACATACATTCATTATCATATGTATTATTTAGTCTGTAGCATCTCTTGAATCTGGCAGACTGAAGTTCTGTGTGTCGGTGTGTCAGCAGAAATGCAAATCACTTCTGCGCAACGCTGAGTTTAAACTTAGAATCTCCTCTGATTCTGTCTCGGTAAACAAGCTTTATCTGAGTATATACTGCTGAAAACACACACTCAGATGACCCAGTTGCAAACATTTGCTCAAGTACTGGTTTTACTAAACTAAGAAAAGGGTCCTTCACATGCGCGCGCACACACACACACACAGAAAGAGAGAGATGAGATGTTTTGTCTTGAAACATAATCGTGGATGTTTCAGGATGATGGAGGCTGGATGAATCTTATCCGCAGCCTCAGGGTTTCAGATACATCAAGTGCTGTTTTAATTAGACCAGCAGCAAACACACACACACACACACACACACACACACATATGAAAACCCTGAAGGGTTACATGTGGGAAAAAAATGCTCAACTCTATTTCAGATTTTTTTTTTTCTTCTGCTGTGTAACAATATTTTTTTTTTTCTCCTTCTGTTCATTTCATGTAATCAAGGTGTTTCAAAGGTCAACATATTAAAAAATAATTTTCGGCTGACAATTTACTGTCAACTTCAGCCACTGGGGGCACTTTATTTATTTATTTATTTTGCTGTAACAGAAAAAGTACCAAATAATGGTGAGGTTTTTTTTTTTTTTTTTTTTTTTTTTTTTTTTCACTAAGTATAAATTATAGTTTTGATTATATATATATTTTTTACTTTAATTATTTATTTCTTTTGCCTTTGTATAGTTTACATAACAGCTATAAACTTTTCAGAATTGAATAAAAAAATCTGACTGGTTAGACATTTCACAATTTTCTAAATATTTAATTTAGTCTTTAAAATACTATAAAGTTAAAACTGTATGAACAATAGTTAGTAAATAGAAAAATGCTATTTAGACTGCACAGTCAGATCAGATAAGTTTTTTTTTTATGATTTATTCATTATTTAATAATTTCGACAAAATATATGAAGAATAAGTAAATTTTTAGGAATACACTCCAAACTTTTCCCCAAAAATCTAATTTTCAGTCTTTCACTTTAAACGTTCCTCGTTTGTTTCTTGGTTGTTGCTAGTAATCGTAGAGTTTCTCCAAAAATGTTCACACCACTCATGGTTTTAAAAGTAATAGCCGTTGATTAAAGTGGGAGACATAGACTTCCATAGTATGAAAAACAAAAGAGAAAAAAAAAAAAAAACTATGGAAGTCAAACTATTTGGTTACTAACATTTTTCTTTTGTGTTCAGATAAGTTTTTTTTTTATGTTTTATTCATTATTTAATAATTTCGACAAAATATATAAAGTATAATTTTTAGGAATACACTCCAAACTTTCCCCAAAAAATCTAATTTTCAGTCTTTCACTTCAAACAATTACCAGTGACTAAAGTGGGAGACATAGACTTCCATAGTATGAAAAAAAGAAAAGAAAAAAAAAAAGCTATGGAAGTCAAACTATTTGGTTACTAACATTCTTCTTTTGTGTTCATACAGAAGTCACATGATGCTTTGTGTGAGAACCAGATGCAAATTTAAGTCATTATTCAAGCAAAACCTACCACTTCATGTAAACTCAGAAAATAGTCCATGTGATTTATACATGATATTTTATGTATTCTGAAGCCATAGGATTTTTTAGATAATAAATATATATATTTTTTTATTCAGTTAAAAGATTTGTCTTTCAGTAATTGACATTCATGTCGTGCCCCTTAATTACATGTAATTGTTCATCTGGATCTAAAAAGCCCTGCACTGAAATGCTAAACAGCATCACAGACAACCTTTTCAAACACCGTTCATGTCTATTGTGTCGCATTAAGCGCTTACAGAGCAATTTATGTAGCTGCAAACTGTATTTCACTGCAAACAGCTCCATGAAAGAGTTTTCATAGATTATTTTCTTGCTGTAGCGCTAACACAAGCACATGCGCTTTCTTTGATCGGCTATCACACTCGTTCTTCATCCGCTCTCTTTATATCTGTGTCCTTGATAAGTGAAAGAGAGGAGGCAGACGCTCCGCATGGGTTTCTTAATGAATCGCTGGTTTCCATGGCGATGACAGGTCAGCGATGTCGTTAGGTGTTCGTTAAGCGTGTGCAGTCCGTTAGCTTAACTGCAAGGCTGTGGCATTTTAGAGATGCAATAATCAATCCGCTGGCTTTTCGTTATTGATATGAAATGCACAACAAAGCCCTTTTTTTATATTTTTCCTTATAGAACTTCACTCTTATTACACAGCTGCGTCTGTCATCCTCCACAAAGGCGAAGGCATGAGGAATCTGAAATGTAGACTGATTTTAGTTTTATTTTTTTTATTTTTTTATTTTTTCAGCAGTTTAGTTGAGAATCGTTGCTTTACACATCGTCCCATAGGAATCTATGCAATAAAATTGATTTTTCAAAAAAAAAAAAAAAGTGATGGAGAATCAAGTGAAGCCGAGCTGATCCAGTGCAATAAGAGTTCATCTGGAAATATTATTAACAATATGAAAGGTATTCTAACATTTATTTTAGATAATTTTACAATGTTTTTTTTACAGTATACACATGCAGGACTATGAGTTATGCATATTAAGTTAAATAAACAAGCCCTCCACATCATAATAGCCCTTTAAAGTGTGTAATGTGAATGTAATTTGCTCATTTCTGACTCTATCATGTATGCATTTGCAGTCATTAACATTATCCGCATTGCTCCAGTACTCCAGCTTCTGTCCAATATTTGGCTGTAAGATTTGTTGGCAAAGCTCCTGTTTAATTTTGTAGAGAGGAGAGCAGGAGATGATGACAGATGATGAAGATTTGATGTGATATCTAGCAGGCTGCAGTCATTTGTGAAGGCTGAGAAATAGACTTAATTGGAGGGAAAAAAGACCATGTGAAACAGTTTGATGAACAGAGTTTTTAAACATGTTTCCTATTGAAATTTGAGGCAGTCAGCTACGAGTTTGATGTCTGGTATATGCTTTGTTGAAGCCAACTTATTATTATTATTATTATTTTTTTCTTAAATCCTGTTCAACAGCAGAATTCCTGGTGAAAAACTACATTACCCATGATTCTGTAAACAATCTCCACCAATAAGAGAAAAGAAACTCTTTAGCCCCGCCCATTCCTATGAAGCACTGTGAATATCTCTGCACTCTCAAACTACTTAAATATCTGTATGTATCTGCATATTTAAAACATAAATAAATAAATGTTGTCTCTGTATACACAATCAACATCTTAAGTCAGCTGGTTAGTATTTGTCCTTTTTTTAATTGTAATTTATGGTGCTTCATGGGAATGTAGTTCTTTCGCTTCACAGTCTTCTTTCTTTCTTTTCTTTCTCTTTCTTTCTTTCTTTCTCTTTTTCTTTTTCTCTTCCTTTCTTTCTCTTTCTTTTTTTTTTTTTTTTTTTTTTTTTTTTTTTGTTTTTTAATACTTTTTTGTTTGGTTTTAATTATTTTTTGTGTTGTTGTTTTTCTTTTTGTGTGTTTTTAGTTTGGTTCATGGTTTATAACTCTTTATAACAAAGTCTTTTTAAAATCCCAATGGGGACAAATAATAATGTGAGAAACACTTCCAGAACCAGAGTTACTGAAGAACTGAGTGGGTTCATGTGCACTTTACTATAGCTATAAACAGTTAGTTCCCGTCTTCAAATGTGATTGGTTGAATGACGTTCTCAAAGTGCTGTCATAACTGGAAGGTTTTGCTGACATGCAATGTATGAAATGCACTAAATTCTAACTTTAATTTGTCATTAAATGCAAAGCGTGATGTTTGTCTTCTGATGGAGCTATTTTTGTTATCAAGAAAGGAATAAATGGACTAACTGGGCAATTTTGGTTTGATAGATGTTGACTAAAAGCCACAAAATCCCTGCTTTGATTTCAAGGAAAAAGCATTATTGGAGTGGTTCAGTTCCCGCTCTGTGAATCAGCGTCAAATAGATGTTCATTATACAAATCACAAGCCTCCAACAGTGTAACCCGTGTATGTGTGTGTGTGTCAGAGAGCTTTCATTTAGGCCGGTTTCTGTGGAACAGAGTCTGTTTCATTAGTTTCACACTGATCTCACCAGAGAAACACACGGTTTTATTATTCCATTGTGTTATTCTGGTTTGTTTTGAAGAATCTGTGTGTGTGTGTGTGTGTGTGTGTGTGTGTGTGTGTGTGTGTGTGTGTGTGTGTGTGTGTGTGTGTGTGTGTGTGTGTGTGTGTGTGTGTGTGAATGTGTCAATCTCATGCACTGTTAAAGGTGAAAATGTGCAGACATTTAAAGTGATTCTGTCTTCATTTACTCACTAGCTTCCCAAACCCTCACACAAAAATGAGACATTTTGGAGAAAATTCCAAATGAACTGGCACTGGGACTGACAAGCTCTAAAATACATACATGCATGCATGCATAAAAAAGGGCAGCTGTATAATGTGTCTTTTGGAGTATCAGAATCTATTGAAGTATCAGAACTACTGTAAAAAAAAAAATACGTGAAATGCATTTTTTTTTTTCATAGTATCTCATACAGGTTTACAAGAACATGAGGGTGAGTGAATGATGACAGGATTGTAATTTGTGCGTCATCACTGTAAGGAGTGTTTGTGGTCGATCTGATTCTTGATGAATGAGTTACATTAATTCACTCAGCAGTGTGTTGTACTATTTATATACTATTATAGTATTTATTACTTTGAATTATCTCTTTTTACTTCCTATTTTCATTTTTCATTTTCATCTTTAGTAATTGTAAGGTTTTTGTCTTTTTTATGATTTTTTTTTTTTTTTTTTTTTTGTATAAATCGTTGACATTAATTGACATTAATTGACATTAATTGACATTAATTTTATTTTCATCTCAGTTTCAGTAATTTTAGTATGGCAACTTTTTAACATTTCATCAAGGCAACATTTTAAATTTTTATTCAAGTTTGTCCACCTAATATTTATGTTATTTTATATCAAATACTGAAAATGATTTTTAAATGTTTTAGTTAACAATAACAACATGCTATTCAGTAAAACATTCAGTTAAATTTGTTATTTATTATGGTTTTGTAACGATAGAGGTGTCGTGACAACGAAGTGGGGATCCAATAGCAGGCTTTATTAAAAGAGCGTAGTCAGGACAGGCAGGGTCAGATACCAGCAAACAATAACATCCAAGGCACAGACAAAAGAATAATCCAACAAGACAGGCAATGATCAGGGCAGGCAGCAATCAATCAAAAACAAGGTAACAGTCCAAGGATCAAAACACGAAAAATGTAATGGTTTTGACTGGTGTGTGTTTTCTTTTGTAGAGAACTCAGAACACCACAGACACCCTGCAGAACCTCACGGCCCGAAACATGACCGACTTCCTGCTCAAGAACTACCAGAAATCAGGAAAGATACGGTAACAACACACACTCATGCACAGGATGTGCAGAATGAAATAAGATCAAAGCAGCACGATTGCCAACATGTGTGTGTGTGTGTGTGTGTGTGTGTGTGTGTTGTGTGTGATTGCCACACATGTGTGTGTGTATGCGTGTGTGTGTGGTGTGTGTGTGTATGTGTGTGTGTGTGTGTGTGTGTGTCTGTGTGAGAGTGTGTGTGTGTGTGGTGTGTGTGTGTGTGTGTGTGTGTGTGTGTGTGTGTGTGTGTGTTTGTGTGTGTTTGTGTAAAAATTTGTGTGTGTGTGTGTGTGTGTGTGTGTGCAGGTACGGCGGGATCTCGGTGGGCGGCGTGAACTCGCAGGTCAAACTCAATGAATCTGACATTACAGCAGTGATCGACGACTTCAAATCATTGCTCAACATCTCGCAGGTGAGAGCGACGGGCTTTAGACATCACTGCCCTCCAAAATGACTGGTCAACATTTCTGACCGATCTCAGAGACACTGAGGGGTTTGAGATATGCTTCGGATTGCAGTTTACAAATCACAGAGATCCAGCTTCTGACAGGAGGTTTTCGTTTATTATGCTCTGCATTTTAGGCTGGTCTTCGAATCGTATTCAAATGCATGAAATATAAATTCATAAGTGAAGCTTCAGAATATTAGTGTTGTTTCTTTTTTATAGCACTGGCTGTTACAACCAAATTATCACAGTTGTATTGTAGTTATCATAACAATGTGCATTTGTTTATTACAGACAGCTTTTTTATCCATGTTCATTTTCATGAACAAGTAGCAAATACCATTTGCTTGTTTCAATAATTCGCTTCATTTGCATGTGGGAAATCTGCATTTGAAAATGCATGAGCAGCTTGAGCATGTGTCGTGATGTGAAGTGTGTGTTGTTTACTGTTTTTTAAAGCCGTGTGAAGCTTTTCAGGCCTTTGCAAGCATTTAAATGATGTGAAAATTCCCACCAGCTCTCCACTTAGCATTCGCTTATCAAATATGGAGATCATGTTTTTCCCACAGTGCAATTCTGCTGAATTTTTTAATACTTAGAAATGAATATCTGCTGCTCTCCTGAAGTTCAGATAACTTTATTCCCACTAATATATTCCCTCATATACTGTGGTCTTTTGAAGATAGAGAGTAAAAACTTATCTGCAAACGTCTGTATGCTACAGAATCAACTCTGATTTACAGAACAGAATTAGTTTCTGGATTCAGTCCTCTATAAGCAACATGATTTAGCTCGTAAACAACTTCATGTAAAACCTAAGTACAATTTCCATTTACAATAAACAAATATTCATAACGTTTTTCACATCTCTCAGATGTGATGCATGTTCTGTCATGATTGTGCTGAAATGCTCTTTGAAAGAAATTAATACTTGTATTGAGAAAGGATGCATTAAATTGATCAAAAGTGACAGTAAAGGCATTCATTATGTTACACAGGATTTCTATTTCAAATTATGGGCAGCACAACTGTTTCTAACATTGATAATAATCAGAAATGTTTCTTGAGCAGCAAATCGGCATATTAGAATGATTTCTGAAGATCATGTGACACTGAAGACTGGAGTAATGATGCTGAAAATTCAGCTTTGATCACAGAAATAAATTAAAGTTTAACAGATATTCACATAAAAACTTGCATTTTTTAATTGTAATATTATTTCACATTTTTACATTTTTTACTGTATTTTTTTGCAGTTGAATCCATCACATTTTCAAAGTAATTTTTTTTTTTTTTAGTTTTAATTTAACAGAGAGTGCATGTACAGTAGAAATGCACTTTGTACGTGTTTGTTGTCAATTAAAACATGTAAAATACAATAAACACAGTGATCTTCACAATTCTCTCACATTATGATTTATTCAGGTAGAAGCTAAAATGTTGTGTGTGATGCTTTAGTATGGAAAAAAAAAAAAATATGTTTATGTTTACAGCAGATGCAGCTGTCGGAATCAAAGCCATTACATCATAAACACATTTCACCATTTATTTTATTTTATATACATATCTGCAAGCATACAGTACGTTACCTAACGGCAATATTCTAAACCTCAGATGCCAGATTTTATTTCATAAACCTGGTTTTATGTTTTGACAGTAAGTCACCATTGACCAAACACTTATCTAAAGGCATTATTTTGAACAATTGACGACATATGCATTTGAAATCAAAGTGAAACCTGTCATTGTTAACATGTGCCAGTTGAGCAGACACATGGTCTTTGATATCAACAATAAATGCTTTCTGAAGCTGGAGTTTGATATTTTGCTTTCTTGACAATGCTAGGTGCATTTCATTCATTATTAGCATTAGCTGGCCTAGTTTTGGCTCTAAGTGTAATGCGGTTGAATCCTCTCCGGCAGCGTGCCAGAGTCTGGACGTCTGATGGGATTTTAATGCTGCTTAGCTCTGTGATGGACTGCTGTAATGCTAATAGCAGGACGTTAGCATCCTCCACTCCCTCTCATTCAGACCTGGAGAGATTTTGACACCTTCACTGTGTGTGTGTGTGTGTGTGTGTGTGTGTGTGTGTGTGTGTGTGTGTGTGTGTGTGTGTGTGTGTGTGTGCGTGAAGGTTATTAGTGTTCATGGTGTATTTCCAGTGTCGTCTGGAGCAGCAAACATTAGCATTAGTGTCTGACATCCGTCAGTCTCTATCGTCTGTGTGAATCTCAGATGAATCTCAGCGTTTTAAGTAATAGACACACTCCCGACTCAAAGGCTGAGATGCTGTAGGATTCTTTTGGACGTGATCTGAAGGGTTTTTATCTCATACTCTGTAATGATTTGCTCAGACACCTGCTTGCCTAAAGCTGTGTAAAATCCAGTCAATAAAAATAACTATTTATTACAGTGAGAAAGTCCTTGTTGGTTTAATGCATTTTAGGGAGTAACATCAAATTTGTATTAAAAATGATTTTTTTGTGCAGAGTAACAAACTTGGGAATTTTATTATGTAGAAGGTGCCAGAGGGGAGATGTTGTGTAAAATACACAAGTTTGGGATCTGTTTAATGCTTTTTGAAAGAAGTAAGATCACATTTTTACTGAAAGCAGTACAAATTAGAAATATTACAATTTCAAATATCTGTTTTCTATGTGAATAAACTGTAATTTATTTCTGTGATGCACATCTGTATTTTCAGCATCATTACTCCAGTCTTCAGTGTCACATGATCTTCAGAAATAATTCTAATATGATGATTTGCTGCTCAAGAAACATTTCTGATTATTATTAATGTTGATATTTTTGTGGAAACATTTAATACGTTTTATTTTTCAGGATTCACAGATGAATAGAAAGTTCAAAAGAACAGCATTTATTTGAAATATAATTTTTTTTCTTTTTTTTTTATGTATTTATGGATGTTTTGATAGTTTTAATGAATGCATTTTTTTTAAAAGTATTAATATATTTAAAACAAATATGACAAGAATACTGTGTGATCTCTCTCTCTCTCTCTCTCTCTCTCCGTCTCCTCTGTCTCTCCTGAGCCCATTTCTCTCTCTCTCTGCAGTTCTCTCTCTCTCTCTCTCTCTCTCAATCTGAAGGTCTCTCTCTCTCTCTCTCTCTCTCTCTCTCTCTCTCTCTTTCCATTTTCTCTATCTTTCTCTAATCTCCATTCTCTCTCTCTCTGGTCTCTCTCTCTCTCTCTGTGTCTCTCTCTCTAGGTCTCTCTCTCTAATCAGGGTCTGGCATTCGCTCTCTCGTCTCATCGTCTCTCTCTGTTGGCAGTAACGGTCGTTCTGAGCACAATCTGGCCTTGCACGTTGAGAGCAAGGTGGAGGTGGGCACCAGGACAACCACCCAAGAACCTCAGCAGTATTTACAGTCTCGTTTACAGCATGTGTCCACAACTGTTTTAGATTTTTTTATTTGCATTGCAGTTGTTTCTGGTGGAGTTGGGCACCAGAGACAATGTGAAGGTGAGCAGCAGTATTTACAGTATCAGTACAGTATTGTCCATTTATGATTTCTCGTTCCTGAATGTGGCCAGTAACGGCGTTCTTAGAGGAAATCTGCCAGCAGGACGACGAGAGCAAGAGTTCGGCATCACAACATTCAACCACCCACTGAACCTCACCAAAGAACAGCTCTCGTTTGCTGCACTGTGAGTACAACACACACACACACACACACACACACACACACACACACACACACACACACACACACACACACACACACACACACGCACGCAGACATGCACACACACACACACACGCACAGAATTACTTAAAAAATATTTAACAATAATATTTGAATTCCATGCACACACACACACACACAGACATGTAACACACACACACACACACACACACACACACACACAGACATGCACACACAAAGACACAGACGCGCACACACACAACATGTACAAGAGCACACATCTAGCTCATAATTATACACAGAAGTGAGGTAAATATGGCAAAACCTCTATTTAGAGGCATGCAGTATTATTTTTATATACTACATTACATTTTTTTTAACACACACATACACACACACACACACACACACACACACACACACACATGGTTTTTAATATAAAGAAGGAAACGCGGGGGGGGCACACACACAAAATGTTTCTTGAGCACACAGCAAATCATCATATTAGAATGAGGTTTCTGAAGATCATGTGACACTGAAAGACTGGACTAATGATGCTGAAAATTCAATGATTTGATCACAGAAATAAATTACAGTTTAACAAATATAGCTGCACATTGAAAATAGTTATTTTAAATTGTAAAAAAATATTTCACTCTTAAATTGTGAAAATATTTCAAAAAATTTTACTGTATTTTAGGTCAAATAAATGCATTCAAAAGTCTTACAGCTCACTTTGCTGAATACAGTTTCCTTGCAAAACTGAGATGTTTTCACTGTCTGAACGTGTGTGTGTGTGTGTGTGTGTGTGTGTGTGTGTGTGTGTGTGTGTGTGTGTGTGTGTGTGTGTGTGTGTGTGTGTGTGTGTGTGTGTGTGTGTGTGTGTGTGTGTGTGTGTTCATGGATAATTAAACCCAGCTTGTGAAGGCGTGTTGATCACAGTATTTGCTGTGAAGACGAATGGTTTGAAAGGAGAG